>NW_026891652.1:0-8784 GCF_015708825.2 Lethenteron reissneri
AAGACAGCAAAAATATTGCAGAAAAAACACCGTACACCAACGCTGTGTGCAAAAATGCCAGTGGGATGCAAGTCAAACAACAACAACAACCACAAGACAACTTAGATTAAGGCCATCAGTCTAACTCTGTACTACAACAACACAAACATGGCTAAACCAATACACTTTTCGAAATCACCAAAATAAAGCCATGAAGGCAATGAAAAAGCAATCATAGGAACTGACGGAATTTTCACAATAAATGGCATAAACAACATGTACTACCAAAACCCTGCAGCCATAGCTGGCTGCATGAGTCACTCCACAACAGCAGGAGCATCAATCGGAGTATTGTAATTTTTCAATGCACCTTTAAGATCAGCACACTAAATCAAAACACAGGTCATACTTTGTAGCGATCATCCGGAGCGAAACATTTTATTTTAGGTCACTGAATAGCACTGGCAGCTAGGGGTGTACAACTCCTCTAAAGCAGTTTTGAGTGAAGATCTCATAGGTAGTGACTCAAGTTTCAATTTATTTGCAACAGCATTCCAGACCCTGGGGGCATCAATAGCAAAGGCCCTTCCTCCAGTATATGTACGGCAATAGGGAATATTAAGCTGGTAAATGAGTGTAGACCTTAGGTCAAATTTGTTCTTTGAAACAGAGACGAGATCCAGCAGGTAATCTGCAGATTTTTTTGCAAGTACATCATGAATAAATAAGATCTGGTGCACAAGCCGTCGAACATTCAGAGATGTTAAGTTTGACCCAATGTAGAGATCACAGTGGTGAGTCCTATATGGGCAGTTCAATGCAAATCTTAAGGCCGAGTGATACATTGAGTCAAGCTTCTTCAGTACAGTACTTGGGGCTGATTTATACACAATGTCACAGTAATCAAGTAGAGGCAGTACGGTAGCTTTAATCAATTCCAAACGGAACATAGGAGGGAAGCAGTGCTTGTGTCGATATAGAAAACCAATTTTAATTTTTGTCTTTTTCCCAATATAATCAATGTGATCTTCAAAATTCAGTTTTGAATCCAGGATGACCCCAAGATACTTATAGATCTTGACTTGCTCTATTTGATCATTATTTAAGGTATGTAATTGGGGAAAAATAACTTCCCGCTTTAGTCCTGGTGAGAAGCATAGCACCTTGGTTTTGGCAGGATTTAGGACTAGTTTAAGAGCAACTAGCTGATGTTGTAGTTTGTTGAAATCACTCTGGAGCTTAGCAATCACGTCATCCGGAGAGCGGCCAGCAGTAATTAGTACCGTGTCATCTGCAAAAAGATTTACCCTGGAATAATCCAGTTCAGTGCCCAAGTCATTTACATAAAGAGAGAACAAGAGGGGGCCGAGAATGGAACCCTGTGGAACCCCTTTTGTTATCTTAACACTGTTTGACCTCCAACCATCTGTGAATACAGTTTGGGTGCGAGAAAAGAGGTAATTTTTTAACCATTTTACTGTGTTTTCGGAAAAACCGAGGCAACTTATTTTACTAAGCAGGATGTTGTGGTCTACTGTATCAAAAGCTTTGGACAAGTCAAGAAAAAGACAGGCGCAGTACTGCTTATTATCAAGGCTACTGTAAATGTGATTCAGAGAGTCTAATGCAGCAGATGTGGTGCTGTATTTTTTTCGGAACCCAGATTGTTTTAGATGTAATAGATTGTTGGCGGACAGGAAACTGCTAATTTGGTAGGTCAATAATTTTTCAAAAATTTTCATCAACGGGGACAAAATTGAGATAGGTCGGTAGTTATTTGGATCATCTTTAGGGCCCCCTTTGTGAAGTGGACGAACATAGGAATGTTTCCATTCTAGAGGAACTGATGCTTCTTTGATGGACAGGTTGAAAATATGGGCTATAGGTTTGTATATTAGATGACCAACAGTTAGTAGAGCAAAGACGGGAATACTATCTGCTCCGGTAGAGGAGGACCCTTTGAGGTAGGACAGTTGTTTCAGAACATTACTTTCGTGGATTGGCTGAAAACTAAATTCGCTTAATGTTTGGACAGGAGTGTAGGAATTTGCATGAGCAGGGGTGACTCCCAATACATTATCAAATAGGGTACCAGCTTCAGAAAAATGAAGGTTAAAATTGTCAACTATTTTTTGGGGATCTGAAAAATATTCCCCATTTCGGTTAAGCTGAACGGGCAGATGATCTGTTTTGGATGCCTTTTCGATACATTTGATTGTTTTCCAGAAAATCCTGGCATTTCCATGAGATTCAAGGAGAGTGGAAGAGAAGTAGTTATTTTTTGCATGCCGTATTTTTTTGACGCATCTATTCCTTAAAATCCTGTATTCTAGCCAGTCATTGACCAAATTACTTTTCTGAGCACATGCCCAAGCCTTGTCCCTAGTTTTCATGAGCTTTGTAATCACAGGATCAAACCATGGTGGACGGTTGCCTTTAGTTTTAAATTTAACCAACGGAGCATGTTTGTTAAGAATTTGGAGAAACGTGTACCTGAAGGTCTCCCAAGCCGTAGTCAGGTTTGGAATATCACAGACCTTGTCAATATCCGAGTGAAGCACATCATTAGTAAATGCCTGAGTGCTGAAGTGTCTCATGGAGTGCTTCTCAACCAATTTAGGGGGGGCTTTGGGTCTGGCTGATGATCTCACCCCAAAAATGAAGGAGTGATCACTAAGGTTATTACCTAGAACACCAGTCAGTGCGAAATTGTGAGGGGCATTTGTCAATATGACGTCAAGCAGAGATGACTGTCCCGGATTTTTTAGGTTGGGTCTTGTGGGGACATTTATTAATTGAAACAGGTTAAATTCATCTGCAAAATTTGTGGCCACGGCCGGCGGGTTTAGCCAATTCCAATTTAGATCACCCACTAAAACTATTTCACCTTTAGGGAGGCCCCCAAGAAGCTCTCTCAGTGCAGATGCAGCTTCAACATCCTTCCCACTAGGCGGTCTATAGCAGCACACTACCAATATGTGTTGATTATTAGGGAGAGTTATTCTGAGAGCCAGACCTTCAAAGCAACATTTTTTAAACAAGGAGTGAGCTGGTGAACATGCAATAGTATTACGAACATAGATGGCAATTCCACCTCCTTTAGATCCTCGGTCAAGCCGGAAAATATTGTAGTTGTCAATCGTAATCTGCAAGTCATTGACGGCAGGAGTGAGAAATGTTTCTGTTAGGCAAAATATGTCCGGGTCAAGATTTGCTACTTCTAGTTTTAGTTGACTTAATTTAATCAAAAGCCCTCTGATGTTGACATGTAGAACACCAACACCTTTTCTGCCAGAAAAATCTACAGAATTATATGAGTTCTTTACATTTGGTCCAGGATGAAGCTCAATACCACCCAGAAATAAGAAAAGTAGAATTAATAGTTTGCACAGGTATTTTCTGTGAAAGGATGAAGAGCGACGAACCTTGGACGAATAGCAGCAGCTCGCAGATGGTGTTATTTTTAAGAGCAGAATGAAGTTTGGAAGGAGTGCTGGTGAAGTAATGGGACAAAGATAGGGTTTAAAAGGATATAATGATGGAGTGTAGAAGTGTCTATAAGTTGTTTCATTAGCAGGTGTAGTTGCAAATTTAGCAATAAGTATTGACGCGAAGTAACGCGGGTAGCCATTTGTAGAGTTGAGTGTGGCACTAGATATGGCCGGGAGGGACAGTAGTAAGATACACAGCAGGTGAATTGACATCTTTAAAACACTAAATTTAAACACACACACAGCTCACTCACACGCAGCTCACCCTCACCCACTCTCACGCACAGCCCACACCCATGCAGCACAACGCACACGTGGCCGCACACGCCGCCGCCATCTTGCTGCTGTTGTTGTTGCAGCTGCTGTTGTTGTTGCAGCTGCTGTTGTTGCTGCAGCTGCTGCTGCTGTTGTTGTTGCAGCTGCTGCTGTTGCTGCTGCAGCTGCTGCTGTTGTTGCTGCAGCTGCTGTTGTTGCTGCAGCTGCTGCTGTTGTTGCTGCAGCTGCTGCTGTTGTTGCTGCAGCTGCTGCTGTTGTTGCTGCAGCTGCTGCTGTTGTTGCTGCAGCTGCTGCTGTTGCTGCTGCAGCTGCTGCTGTTGTTGCTGCAGCTGCAGCTGCTGCTGTTGTTGCTGCAGCTGCTGCTGTTGCTGCAGCTGCTGCTGCTGCAGCTGCTGTTGTTGCTGCAGCTGCTGCTGTTGTTGCTGCAGCTGTTGTTGCTGTTGCTGCAGCTGCTGCTGTTGCTGCAGCAGCTGCTGCTGTTGTTGCTGCAGCTGCTGCTGTTGCTGCTGCAGCTGCTGCTGTTGCTGCTGCTGCCGCTGCTGTTGTTGCTGCAGCTGCTGTTGTTGCTGCAGCTGCTGCTGTTGTTGCTGCAGCTGCTGCTGTTGCTGCAGCTGCTGCTGTTGCTGCTGCAGCTGCTGCTGTTGCTGCAGCTGCTGCTGTTGCTGCTGCAGCTGCTGTTGTTTCTGCAGCTGCTGCTGTTGTTGCTGCAGCTGCTGCTGCTGTTGCTGCTGCAGCTGCTGCTGTTGTTGCTGCAGCTGCTGCTGTTGTTGCTGCAGCTGCTGTTGTTGCTGCAGCTGCTGCTGCTGTTTGCACTGCTGTTGTTGCAGACGACATCGTGCAGCAGCTGAAGCCATCGGAGCGAGCCTCGACGAGGTGAGGATTATGTGAGGGTGTGAGTCCGTGTCGTGGGTTCGCGGTGAGGGTGTCAGTCTGTGTTGATGTGGGTTCATGGTGAAGATGTGAGTCAGTCTTGGTTCTTTCGGTAAAGTCACGTAGAAGGGAAGTAATACAAGAATAAAAATAAAACATAATAAAATACAATTCTCACGACGTTTCGGCCACAACGCAAGCAGCCGTCCTCAGGTGAAGACCAGGTCTGTCGGGGAGACAGCGTCTGAATGAAACACCACCACGCTTGGAGCGTATATTTAAGCTGGGTTGGAAGGGGGGAAGGGCGCCTTGACAAAATAATTTGCATATCAAGAGGAATTTAGCATATTTATGGGAAATGCAGGTATGTGATTAGTACTACTTGTGAAATGCGTAGGAGGTGGGCAGGGGGTTTTCAAAGTCATATTATGCCCGTGCATTATTCAGGATTAGCAGCATCAAAGGGAGGGGATAGGGGTAGCATTAATAAAGGGAAGGAATGTTAATAGTATGTAGCTGCAGTAACTAATCAACCACGTAAAAAACGAAAGTATAAACTACATAGTATCATCAGTATACTAAATATATTTTCTTAATTATTTTATTACTTCCCTTCTACGTGACTTTACCGAAAGATCCAAGAAGACGAATCCCTGCAGTCACGAAAGCTTTAATTCGAAATGTGAGTCAGTGTTGATGATGTGGGTTCATGGTGAAGATGTGAGTCTGTGTTGGTTACGTGGATTCATGCCGATTGTGGGTTATTGCTGATGATGTGGTTTCATGTTGAGTGTATGAGTCCGTATTGATGATACGAGTCCATGATATTTACGTAGGTTAATGGTCATGATGTGAGTCCATGTTGTTTCTGTGGATTTGTGGTGATGGTGTGAGTCCGTGCTGATGATGTGAGTTCGTGCTGATGATGTGAGTTCGTGTTGATGTGAGTCCGTATTGATGAGGCAAGCCCATGTTATTCATCTGGGTTTATGGTGATGTATGTATGTTGAACTTCTTTCGCACAGTACATAGCCAACCGTGCTGATCAGAGTCGGTGTTGATGATGTGAGTCCGTGCTGTGACCTGATTCGTGTTGTGACATGGGAACCAGTTACGTCACACACCCTCGACTCTGCGTGACCCTCTCCTCTCTCCCCCGCTCTCCACCGCTCTCCACGCAGAGACCCGGACGACGCCAGGAACGACGTGAGCTCTGTACACAACGCTGCTCTGCAAGTCACTGCCATGGAGGTAAGTGTGGGTCCCTCGACTCGCGCGGTGAAGTATGAGGTGAACGTGTGTTCTCCACTCTCCATCCATGTGCCTGTTGCCTACCTGTCTACCTGGGTGTGCATCTGCTTGCCTACCCGTGTGTATGTGTGTGTTTCTATCAGAATGTCTTTCTGAGATCCTGTCTGTGTACCTGCCTGTCTATCTATGTATAAACATTTAGAGCATTCTTATCTATCCACTGTTGGATGAAGGCCTCCCTTCTCGAGCCACTGGCACCTTTCACAATCTAGCGATGGAGTAATCTGGCCAGCGCATGCTCTGCATTCTATGATACTATTTCATAGCTCCATCTCGATGGCGGACGTTTTCTCAGATGCGTTCCTGCCACTCCGTTATTCACGATCAACCAATCAACCATCACCATCCCTTCTGGCCGTGGCGTGTCCTGGCCCAGCCCCACTCAGTTTTCTTAACATTCTGAATGATCCCATTAACCTGTGTATCTTCCAATCCACGTGTTCCTCTTTCTGTCTCAATGTAAATCCAGGTGTGGCATCTTGATATCAGACAAACATCCCAATGCTGAGATTTGACATCAGAATCAAAATCTTTATTTAGACTGTAAGAATCCAATGACCTACGAAGCTTGTTTTCACAGATGTCCAGTATGGGAGGGTCAGCAAGTTACAACAGAAAACAATATAAAACAATAGGAGTGCAAATTAGAAAAATGGAAAGCAAGTCAGTAACTTTAAATCATTAATTAATTATACAAGTCTTATTTATCAATATTGGGAAACCATATTCTTTGGGTCTTTCGGTAAAGTCACGTAGATAGGTTCAAATTCAAAATAAATAAACAAAAAATGACGACGTTTTAATCATAACACAAGCGATCGTCATCAGGAGGAAAACAGAGGGGGAAAGCTGCTCAAAGCAGACTGTTTTAAAGGTTTAAAATGGGTGTAGCCACGTACCGTCGGCTCTGCGATCTTACATTAACATGCTAATCTCTCACATTAACATAGCCACCTCAGCGTGCTCGCCGTGGAGGCCACTCTCCGATCTTACATTAACATGCTAATTTCTCATATTAACATCACTAGCCCCGCCCACTTCGTTTATGACCCTTGGGCTTGCACCCATTTTGAACTTTTAAAGAAGTCTGTTTTAGCAGCTTTCCTCCTCTGTTTTCTTCCTGATGACGATCGCTTGTGTTGTGATCGAAACGTCACGTTTTTTCTTTTAATTTGAACCTATCTACGCGACTTTACGGAAAGACCCAAAGATTATGAATTCCTGCAATCACGAAAGCTTTAAGTCAAGATTTAATATTGGGAAAGGCAGCAAAAACAACAACAAAGCAGTCCTCAGCCACACCAATATATCACATAGCCCATCAATAAACTTGCACATTAACTTTGAACTATCAGCAGGACCCTCCTGAATGTGGAGCCCAGATATCATCGGTGCTTGCTCAGTACTCACCTACTGCACTTAACTCAACACCTTGTTGAATCCTATGTGGGGAACCTTTGTCTTTGTGTAGATGAGCAACGCTGAAGGTGGAAGAAATGGCGGGTCTTGCGACACTGCGGTTACTTCCTCCATCCGGAGAAGATCACCCAAAGGTAATAATAGTCATGTGAGACGTAACAGTGGCCATGTTGCAGGGGTGATGTCATGTCGACTATGTTGCATGGATGATGTCAAGGTGGCCATGTTGCATGAGGAACATCATGGTGGCCATGTTGCATGGGGGGGGGGGATATGTATTTTTCTGCTGATTAGCAGCTGAATGACTGATACAGTGAGAGTGATAATGTAGAGCCTAGCAGTCGCTCTTTTGGAAGCTAGAGTTTGGAGTTAACTAGAACTCCCATATTTACTTTGATCTCTTTTCTCACATGATGGTTACAATAATTGTTCAATCCTAGTCTGCCAGACTTTCTACAAACTGATGATTATCTATGTACTGGCCTCAGTACTGTAACAACAAAAACACATCAATAGCCACATAGGCCAGTATGGCATCACAACTTTACGTGGCAGGGTGGAAGCATAACGGCAACACTCATGTCTCACAGCAGGAAGGTCCTGGGTTTGATTCCTGATTCGAGCACCTCCCTGTGTGTAGTTTCTATATTCTTCCTCAGTTCTGAAGAACGTGAGGGAGTGAGAGTGTGTGTGAGTGTGTGTGTGGGCATATGCAGTGGCGGCTGGTGATATTTATTTTTGGGGGGGCGCATTTTTTAAATTTTATTGAGGGGGGCAAATAAATATAAAGCAGTACCAAAAGCCATTTTGACTACTTGAATATAAATTTTGATGATCTTTATTTACATTTCAGACCAAAAGAAGTACCAAAAAGCATGTTTCCTACTTGAACATAAATGTTTCTCTTTTATATACATTTCAGACCAAAGTACCAAAAAGCATGTTTCCTACTTGAACATAAATGTTTCTCTTTTATATACATTTCAGACCAAAGTACCAAAAAGCATGTTTCCTACTTGAACATAAAAACGTTAGTTTCATGCTATTATCAATATGGCTGCGGCTACTTTCATGACGTTTGCATTTGTCAGAGAGATGTTTGAGGTCTCTTACCCCCGTCGTTGTCCACAAAACTTCAGTGCCGACACTTTGAAATAAAAGACAGGGAAAACAAAAAAGAGAATTGCTAACATCACATCCAGCCAGCCACCTCCGTTTCTCATAACAAGCGCGGGTGAAGCTTCGTGTGTAGCTTCGTCCTCTGTCACTGGCCTGCTGCTGGATTTGTAAATCGGGTTGGTCCGGTCCGAGATCCTTTATCTTTTTTATTTCTTCCAGCGAAAGCCTTGTGAAAGGGTTTTTTTTGTAAATAAATTACAGAATTTGGATGAACTGCTGCCATTGTTTACACAAAAAATTTGATCAGCTCGCAAGTGTC
>NW_026891653.1:0-9985 GCF_015708825.2 Lethenteron reissneri
ATTAAAACAATAAAAAATCAACATCTTTAAAGACTAATTGTGTTTAATAAAGAATGTTTTACCTCAGCCGTAGCGTTGATTGGTGACGACTCAACAATAATCGACAAATTCTCCTCACGAAAACGACAACAACCACTTACCAACAACCACAATAACATCAATAAAAATTTTAATTTTTAAAGATTAATTTTCTTTCTGCCCTTAACCCATTGTGCTTTTTATCGCGGCTATTCCGAGACAACAATACGCGCCAAAAACTCCCTCATAAAAAAGACAAAACGCAAACAATAGCAAGCACGCACACACAGACACAAACAAACCACGAGGGTTTGTTACCAACAAACAACTTATTAAAACAATACAATCCTCACCTTCTTTGGGCTCGCGTCAACAACCGTGTCTGCCATGGTTCACCTAAGTAAGTGTTAGTCGACGCGTGGGTGTGTGGTGCTTTTATTTTAATAAAGTCTTAAGAAAAGACGATGATTTTCTGTCTCTCTCTCGGTGTTGTTCAGTGTTCGCAAATCTTATCTTTTCGCTATCTACCCTACGAAATTAACGCGTTTTTGCCTCGACTGCTCGTTACTGCTGAATTTATTGTTAAGTTTTTAAAGTTTTTAAATCTTCTACGAAGAATGAAGGCGGACGCGAGATGAGATGCGGCCACAGAAGCACGCGGCGCCTTCCTTTGTAAAGAGAAGCGAATGGGCGAGCGGGAAGCAAACCAAACCCCAGGGAAAGGGGAGGAGCCTACACCAACAGGCCCCGCCCCCCACGGGTCCTCGCAGCCAATCACCGCGCTCGCTCAGCTCAAGCCCCGCCTACTTACGCGTAAGCCCCGCCTTTTTTTGGTTAAGCCCCGCCTACTTTCGGGTAATCTCCACCCCCACCTTCTTGTTCGCTTCTAAGCAGGCTCCGCCCAACGGGCCCTCGCAGCCAATCACCGAGCTCGCTCAGCTCAAGCCCCGCCTACTTACGCGTAAGCCCCGCCTTCTTTCGGTTAATCCCCGCCTTCTTTCGGGTAATCTCCACCCTCCCACCCCCTTGTTCGCTTCTACGCTGCCCCCCCCTCATTCACACCGAGGCTCCGCCCCCACGGGCCCCCGCAGCCAATCACCGAGCTCGCTCAGCTCAAGCCCCGCCTACTTACGCGTAAGCCCCTCCATCTTTCGGTTAAGCCCCGCCTTCTTTCGCTTCTAAGCTGCCCCCCCTCATTCACACCCAGGTTCCGCCCCCACGGACCCTCGCAGCCAATCACCGCGCTCGATTATACTCAAGCCCCGCCCACTTCTGACTAACCCCCCCCCCACTTCTGACGAATCTCCGCTCCCCCTCAACAACCAATCACCGCGCTCGCTCACGCTCAAGCCCCGCCCACTTCTGACTAATCCCCCCCCACTCACATCCAATGCTCTCACAAACCCCCATGCCCCGCATTTGGATAGCGCGCGCGCGGGCGACGGAATAAATTATGTTAATTTCAGAGAAGCCAATCAGCGTCGAGGGGCGGCCTACACAATGAGTCCGCAGCAGAATAAATTATGTTAATGATGAGTGAGTGCAGCCAATCAGCGTCGAGTGGCGGTTGAACAATGGCGTTCGCGCCAGAATAAATTATGTTAATGATGAGTGAGTGGAGCCAATCAGCGTCGAGTGGCGGTTTAACAATGGCGTTCGCGCCAGAATAAATTATGTTAATGATGAGTGAGTGGAGCCAATCAGCGTCGAGTGGTGGTTTAACAATGGCGTTCGCGCCAGAATAAATTATGTTAATGATGAGTGAGTGGAGCCAATCAGCGTCGAGTGGCGGTTTAACAATGGCGTTCGCGCCAGAATAAATTATGTTAATGATGAGTGAGTGGAGCCAATCAGCGTCGAGTGGCGGTTTAACAATGGCGTTCGCGCCAGAATAAATTATGTTAATGATGAGTGAGGGGAGCCAATCAGCGTCGAGAGGCGGTTTAACAATGGCGTTCGCGCCAGAATAAATTATGTTAATGTTGAGTGAGTGGAGCCAATCAGCGTCGAGTGGCGGTTTAACAATGGCGTTCGCGCCAGAATAAATTATGTTAATGATGAGTGAGGGGAGCCAATCAGCGTCGAGAGGCGGTTTAACAATGGCGTTCGCGCCAGAATAAATTATGTTAATGAGGAGTCAGTGGAGCCAATCAGCGTCGAGTGGCGGTTTAACAATGGCGTTCGCGCCAGAATAAATTATGTTAATGATGAGGGAGCCAATCAGCGTCGAGGGTTGACCTGATAATAGTGTCTGTGACAGAATAAATTATGTTAATGAGGAGGGGAGCCAATCAGCGTCGAGGGTTGACCTGATAATATTGTCTGAGACAGAATAAATTATGTTAATGAGGAGGGGAGCCAATCAGCGTCGAGGGTTGACCTGATAATATTGTCTGAGACAGAATAAATTATGTTAATGATGAGGGAGACAATTAGCGTCAAGGGGCTGTCTGATAAAGTTGTCTGAGACAGAATAAATGATGTTAATGATGAGGGGAGTCAATTAGCGTCAAGGGGCTGTCTGATAAAGTTGTCTGAGACAGAATAAATGATGTTAATGATGAGGGGAGTCAATTAGCGTCAAGAGGCTGTCTGATAAAGTTGTCTGAGACAGAATAAATTGTGTTAATGATGAGGGGAGTCAATTAGCTTCAAGAGGCTGTCTGATAAAGTTGTCTGAGACAGAATAAATGATGTTAATGATGAGGGGAGTCAATTAGCTTCAAGAGGCTGTCTGATAAAGTTGTCTGGGACAGAATAAATTGTGTTAATGATGAGGGGGGTCAATTAGCGTCAAGAGGCTGTCTGATAAAGTTGTCTGGGACAGAATAAATTGTGTTAATGATGAGGGGAGTCAATTAGCGTCAAGGTGCTGTCTGATAAAGTTGTCTGAGACAGAATAAATTGTGTTAATGATGAGGGGAGTCAATTAGCGTCAAGGTGCTGTCTGATAAAGTTGTCTGAGACAGAATAAATTATGTTGATGATGAGGGGAGTCAATTAGCTTCAAGGTGCTGTCTGATAAAGTTGTCTGGGACAGAATAAATGATGTTGATGATGAGGGGAGTCAATTAGCGTCAAGAGGCTGTCTGATAAAGTTGTCTGGGACAGAATAAATTGTGTTAATGATGAGGGGAGTCAATTAGCTTCAAGAGGCTGTCTGATAAAGTTGTCTGGGACAGAATAAATGATGTTAATGATGAGGGGAGTCAATTAGCTTCAAGGGGCTGTCTGATAAAGTTGTCTGGGACAGAATAAATTGTGTTAATGATGAGGGGAGTCAATTAGCGTCAAGAGGCTGTCTGATAAAGTTGTCTGGGACAGAATAAATTGTGTTAATGATGAGGGGAGTCAATTAGCGTCAAGGGGCTGTCTGATAAAGTTGTCTGGGACAGAATAAATTGTGTTAATGATGAGGGGAGTCAATTAGCTTCAAGAGGCTGTCTGATAAAGTTGTCTGAGACAGAATAAATTATGTTAATGATGAGGGGAGACAATTAGCATCAAGAGGCTGTCTGATAAAGTTGTCTGGGACAGAATAAATTGTGTTGATGATGAGGGGAGTCAATTAGTGTCAAGGGGCTGTCTGATAAAGTTGTCTGGGACAGAATAAATTATGTTGATGATGAGGGGAGTCAATTAGCTTCAAGAGGCTGTCTGATAAAGTTGTCTGGGACAGAATAAATTGTGTTAATGATGAGGGGAGTCAATTAGTGTCAAGGGGCTGTCTGATAAAGTTGTCTGAGACAGAATAAATTGTGTTAATGATGAGGGGAGACAATTAGCATCAAGAGGCTGTCTGATAAAGTTGTCTGGGACAGAATAAATTGTGTTGATGATGAGGGGAGTCAATTAGCGTCAAGGTGCTGTCTGATAAAGTTGTCTGGGACAGAATAAATTATGTTGATGATGAGGGGAGTCAATTAGCTTCAAGAGGCTGTCTGATAAAGTTGTCTGGGACAGAATAAATTGTGTTAATGATGAGGGCTTAAATAAAGGCTCCAACCCTGGGGTGTTTCATTCAGACGCTGTCTTCCCGACAGAGCTGGTCTTCACCTGAGGACGGCTGCTTGCGTTGTGGCCGAAACGTCGTGAGAATTATTTTATAATGTTTTATTTTCATATTTTTATTATTTTCATTCTACGTGACTTTACCGAAAGAACCAAGAAGATGAATCCCTGCAGTCACGAAAGCTTTAAATCGAAAACAATATTATTTTATTATTTAAAACTATTATGTTATTTTATTATATTATTTTATTATATTATTTTATGTTTTCTTTTTTTTCTTTTATTATTTCCCTTCTACGTGATGACTTTACCGAAAGAACCAAGAAGATGAATCCCTGCAGTCACGAAAGCTTTAAATTGGAAAACAATAGTTTATTATTTAATACGAGTATTTTATTACATTATTTTATTGTATCATTATAATATTTTTTTATGTTTTATTTTTATTATTTTATTACTTCCCTTCTACGTGATGACTTTACCGAAAGAACCAAGAAGATGAATCCCTGCAGTCACGAAAGCTTTAAATCGAAACGCAAGGGGTGTTTACGCCCGCAACGCGTAAGGGTGCTTACATCCACGTCCGCATCCGTTAGCCCTGGGGGGCTGGGCGGGGGGCGCTGTGATCCCCCACGGCCCCACCCCTCAGGGGGGTGGGGGGTGGGGGGAGTTGCTATATAAGGCGGTGAGCCGGTGGGCTAGGAGCTCAGTGTTCAGCTGAACCGGTGAAGAGTGAAGACCGGCTAGATAGGGCAAGCCAGTGGCGTGGCCCTATTTAAGGCCTCGTCACAGAAACGTTATTTCTCTCTCTGTGTGCCGATGTGTGTTTCTCTCTCTCTCTCTGTCTGTGTATCTTTGTGATGTCTGTCGGCTTATAAGTCTGTCTGTAGTTTTCTGGTGAGATTTTTGTTGCTATTTCTGTTATACCTGACGATGATTGCTTGTGTTGCAATGGAAACGTCGTAGTATGCTATTACTTAATTTATTGTTTTATCTTTATACCGTGACTTTACCGAAAGAACCAAAGAGTAATTCCTGCAGTCACGAAAGCTCCAAAATGATCGGGATGATCGCTGTAAAAGTATGATCTGTGTTTTGATTTAGTGTGCTGATCTTAAAGGTGCATTGAAAAATTATTATACTCCGACTGATGCTCCTGCTGTTGTGGAGTGACTCATGCAGCCAGCTATGGCTGCATGAGTTTTGGTGGTACGTGTTGTTTATTGTGAAAATTCCGTCACAGTTCCTATGGTCGCTGTTTCATTGCTTTCATGGCTTTATTTTGGTGATTTCGAAAAGTGTATTGGTTTAGCCATGTTTGTGTTGTTGTAGTACAGAGTCAGACTGATGGCCTTAATCCAAGTTGTCTTGTGGTTGTTGTTGTTGTTTGTGTTGTTGTAGTACAGAGTCAGACTGATGGCCTTAATCCAAGTTGTCTTGTGGTTGTTGTTGTTGTTTGTGTTGTTGTAGTATAGTACAGAGTTAGACTGATGGCCTTAATCCAAGTTGTCTTGTGGTTGTTGTTGTTGTTTGTGTTGTTGTAGTACAGAGTTAGACTGATGGCCTTAATCTAAGTTGTCTTGTGGTTGTTGTTGTTGTTTGTGTTGTTGTAGTACAGAGTTAGACTGATGGCCTTAATCCAAGTTGTCTTGTGGTTGTTGTTGTTGTTTGTGTTGTTGTAGTACAGAGTTAGACTGATGGCCTTAATCCAAGTTGTCTTGTGGTTGTTGTTGTTTGTGTTGTTGTAGTACAGAGTTAGACTGATGGCCTTAAGCTAAGTTGTCTTGTGGTTGTTGTTGTTTGACTTGCATCCCACTGGGATTTTTGCACACAACGTTGGTGTACGGTGATTTTTCTGCAATATTTTGCTGTCTTTTCTTGGATTTTCTGTTTGCACTCAGTCACTTTAAGATGTTTTCTTGTTCATGTTTTAGTTTTTTTGTTTGTTGCGGTTGCACCCGATTTCAAGAGCCGAATGGCTCACAGGGCTGTACCTAATACATGAAACTTGAAACTTGAACTGGCAAAGGAGATCCATGATCTTCTTGGTTCTTTCGGTAAAGTCACGTAGAAGGGAAATAATAAAATAATAAAAATATTATATAATTCTCACGACGTTTCGGCCACAACGCAAGCAGCCGTCTTCAGGTGGAGAAAAGGTCTGTCGAGAAGGCAGACTCTTCAGACCTGTTCTCCACCTGAAGACGGCTGCTTGCGTTGTGGCCGAAACGTCGTGAGAATTATATAATATTTTTATTATTTTATTATTTCCCTTCTACGTGACTTTACCGAAAGAACCAAGAAGATGAATACCCTGCCGTCACGAAAGCTTTAAATCGAAAATAAATATTATTTTATTATTTAATGCTATTATATTATTGTATTACTTAATATTATTTTATTGTACTATTTTATTATGTTTTATTTTTATTATTTTATTATTTCCCTTCTACGTGATGACTTTACCGAAAGAACCAAGAAGATGAATCCCTGCAGTCACGAAAGAAGCTTTAAATCGAAAAGAGATCCAGGATGTATCTGCCCGCTCCAAGCTCTGATTCCTGTGATGGTGGCATTGTCTCTGGGCTGTGTAACCCCTTTTGGTGTCCTCTGTTCTAACACCGTTCGAGACGAGGCTCAAAAGAAAGCTGCCTCTGGTGTGGACCAATCGGTTTCAAAGACGATGCATTTATACGACGTTAATTGGCTTACCGCATCATTAACATAATTTATTCATTCCCGGACATCATTATCCGTCCCTTGACGCTGATTGGCTTACCGCAACATTAACATAATTTATTCATTCCCGGACATCATTATCCGTCCCTTGACGCTGATTGGCTCTCTCATCATTAACATAATTTATTCATTCCCGGACATCATTATCCATCCCTCGACGCTGATTGGCTTACGGTACATTAACATAATTTATTCATTCCGGGACAGCATCAGTCCATCCCTTGACGCTGATTGGCTTACCGCATCATTAACATAATTTATTCATTCCCAGACATCATTATCCGTCCCTTGACGCTGATTGGCTCCCTCATCATTAACATAATTTATTCATTCCCGGACATCATTATCCGCCCCTTGACGCTGATTGGCTTACCGCATCATTAACATAATTTATTCATTCCCAGACATCATTATCCGTCCCTTGACGCTGATTGGCTCCCGCATCATTAACATAATTTATTCATTCCCGGACATCATTATCCGTCCCTCGACGCTGATTGGCTCCCACCTCAACATTAACATAATTTATTCTCGTCGCGAAAAGACAATCAATACCGTATTGCTTCGACGAAGATTACGAGTCAATAATCAGCCACGGCCGAGGTATCGATCCGACCGTGTTTCAGATTTGCCTTTGGGGGGGGGGAGGGGGGGGTGCCGGCCATAAATGACGTCACGGACGTCCTGATAATGCTGTCCGGGTAATAATAAATTATGTTAATGACTCGAGTAGCCAATCAGCATCGAGAGGTGGCCGAACAATGGGGTCCGCGTCAGAAATAACATTTTTCGATCTGAATTCTGTGGTTCTTCCGGTAAAGTCACGGAGATAGAAAAATAAAAATGAATAATAATAAAATAATAAAAATAAAGTGATTTTAAAATCATAAAATATGAAATAATAAATAATAAAGTGATTACAAAATATTAAAATAATTAAATTATAAAAACCAAAGAATATATGAATTTTAGTCAAAAAATAATTCGATCCACAAATCGTCTCGATCGATCCACAAATCGTCTCTATCGATCCAAAAATAGTCTCTTTCGATTTCACAAATCGTTTTTTCGATCCATAAATCGTCAACATAGATCACCAAATCATCGATTACGATCCACAAATTGTCACTTTCCGTTCCACAAATCGTGTCTATCGATCCACAAATCGTCTTTTAGATCCACATATTGCACGACATCGATCCAAAATCGTCTCCATATCGATCCACTTCTATCGATTTCGATCCATCCAAAAATGGTTCGTTCACTCAATCACACTAAAATTCCCTAAATCATTCACTCGCTCAGTCATTCTCACCGACTCATTCGCCAACTCATCCACTCACCCACTCACTCACCCACTCACTCGCTCACCCACCCACTCATCCATTCACTCACCCACTCACCCACTCACTCGCTCACCCACCCACTCACCCATTCACCCATTCACTCACTCACCCATTCACTCACCCACCCATCCACTCACTCACCCACTCATCCACTCACTCATCCACCCACTCACTCATTCGCCCACCCACTCACCTCCCACCCTCCCACCCACCCACTCACTCATCCACTCACGCACCAACCCACCCACCCACTCACATATCCACCCACCCATCCACCCACCCTTCCACTCACTCTTTTATCCACCCACTCACCCACCCACAACCCACCCACCCACACATCCACTCACACATCCACGCACCCTCCCACCCACCCACTCACCCACCCACCTCACCCACCCACCCACCCACTCACCCAACCACTCACCCACCCACCCACTCACTCACCCACTCACTCACCCACCCACCCACTCACTCACTCACTCACCCACCCACTCACTCACCCACCCACCCACTCTCACCCACTCTCACTCACCCACTCACTCACCCACTCACTCACCCACTCACCCACCCACTCACCCACCCACTCACCCACCCACTCACCCACCCACCCACTCACCCACTCACCCACCCACCCACTCACTCACCCACCCACCCACTCACCCACTCACTCACCCACCCACCCACCCACTCACCCACTCACTCACCCACCCACTCACCCACCCACTCACCCACCCACTCACCCACCCACCCACCCACTCACTCACTCACCCACTCACCCACCCACTCACTCACCCACCCACCCACTCACTCACCCACCCACCCACTCACTCACCCACCCACCCACTCACTCACTCACCCCCACTCACCCCCCACTCACCCCCCCACTCACCCACCCACTCACCCACCCACTCACCCACCCACTCACCCACCCAATCACCCACCCACCCACCCACTCAATCACCCACTCAATCACCCACCCACTCACCCACCCACTCACCCACCCACCCCACCCACCCCACCCACCCACCCACCCCACCCACCCCACCCACCCCACCCACCCCACCCACCCCACCCACCCCACCCACCCCACCCACCCCACCCACCCCACCCACCCCACTCCACCCACCCCACCCACTCACCCACCCCACCCACTCACCCACCCCACCCACTCACCCACCCACCCACACCACCCACTCACCCACCCACTCACCCACCCACTCACCCACCCACCCACTCACTCACCCACCCACCCACCCACTCACCCACCCACCCACCCACTCACCCACCCACCCACCCACTCACCCACCCACCCACCCACTCACCCACCCACCCACTCACTCACCCACCCACTCACCCATCCACTCACATCACCCACCCACCCACTCACTCACCCACTCACTCACCCACTCACCCACCCACAGCTGAACACGTGACCCAAAAGCAAGAGGCACTTTAATAAGAGGGGAGGGGGGGGGGAGATACAAAGACGGCCGGGCGCTCCAACATATCACCATGACAACTAACATATCAGCATCACCATGACAACTAACATATCAGCATCACCATGACAACTAACATATCAGCATCACCATGGCAACTAACATATCAGCATCACCATGACAACTAACATGTCAGCATCACCATGGCAACTAACATATCAGCATCACCATGGCAACTAACATATCAGCATCACCATGACAACTAACATATCAGCATCACCATGACAACTAACATATCAGCATCACCATGACAACTAACATATCAGCATCACCATGACAACTAACATATCAGCATCACCATGGCAATTAACATGTCAGCATCACCATGACAACTAACATATCAGCATCACCATGGCAATTAACATGTCCATC
>NW_026891654.1:0-13763 GCF_015708825.2 Lethenteron reissneri
ATGGTGGTGGTGTTGTATGGGGGTGGTGGTGGTGTTGTAGGGGAATATGGTGATGTTGTAGGGGAATGGTGGTGTTGTTGTTGTCGGGGAGTGGGTGGTGGTTGTGGTTGTTGCTTGGTTGGTGTTGGTGTCAACAGTAAACCATAAAACCGAAACTCACCCCCCAGCCCCTTGCAGCTCAGCCGTGGAGGAGGTGAGGAGGTGGGTGGGTGGGTGGGGGAGTGGTGATTGTGGTTGGTGTGGGGTCAGCAGTAAACCATAAAACCGAAACTCGCCAATCCCCCCCGCTTGCATCTCAGAGCCGTGGAGGGGCGTGTAGGAGTTTCTGGGAAAACGTTCGCGTGAGATGGTGTTTATAGTTTGAAGGCAGAAAAAAAACAATCTTTGCAGGCCGCTGCATCACCAAGTAAGGTTAAACGCGTAGTCGATTGTCGTGGCCAATATCATCCGTGACGGAGGTTTTCTTGGGTTAGGTCGACTTTGTGGGGAGGTTTAAGACTGGTTCTGATAACTGGTCAACAAAAACAAAAGATGTTTTTTCTGGCCTGGACTTTTGCCGCTGTTTTAGATGAATTTCAGGGTGTTGATTCCAAATCTGATCTCAGATTTGCTCTATCACATCTCATTTTGTGAGTGGGTGTGTAGCTAAGTGGGTGAGTAACTGAGTGGGTGAGTAACTGAGTGGGTGAGTAACTGAGTGGGTGAGTAACTGAGTGGGTGAGTAACTGAGTGGGTGAGTAACTGAGTGGGTGAGTAACTGAGTGGGTGAGTAACTGAGTGGGTGAGTAACTGAGTGGGTGAGTAACTGAGTGGGTAGTACTGGGGGGTGAGTACTGAGTGGGTGAGTAACTGGGTGGGTGAGTAACTGAGTGGGTGAGTAACTGAGGGGGTGAGTAACTGAGTGGGTGAGTAAACTGAGTGGGTGAGTAACCTGAGTGGGTGAGTAACTGAGTGGGTGAGTAACTGAGTGGGTGAGTAACTGAGTGGGTGAGTAACTGAGTGGGTGAGTAACTGAGTGGGTGAGTAACTGAGTGGGTGAGTAACTGAGTGGGTGAGTAACTGAGTGGGTGAGTAACTGAGTGGGTGAGTCACTGAGTGGGTGAGTAACTGAGTGGGTGAGTAACTGAGTGGGTGAGTAACTGAGTGGGTGAGTAACTGAGTGGGTGAGTAACTGAGTGGGTGAGTAACTGAGTGGGTGAGTAACTGAGTGGGTGAGTAACTGAGTGGGTGAGTAACTGAGTGGGTGAGTAACTGAGTGGGTGAGTAACTGAGTGGTGAGTAACTGAGTGGGTGAGTAACTGAGTGGGTGAGTAACTGAGTGGGTGAGTAACTGAGTGGGTGAGTAACTGAGTGGGTGAGTAACTGAGTGGGTGAGTAACTGAGTGGGTGAGTAACTGAGTGGGTGAGTAACTGAGTGGGTGAGTAACTGAGTGGGTGAGTAACTGAGTGGGTGGAGTAAACTGAGGGGGTGAGTAACTGAGGGGTGAGTAACTGAGGGGGTGAGTAACTGAGGGGGTGAGTAACTGAGGGGGTGAGTAACTGAGTGGGTGAGTAACTGAGTGGGTGAGTAACTGAGTGGGTGAGTAACTGAGTGGGTGAGTAACTGAGTGGGTGAGTAACTGAGTGGGTGAGTAACTGAGTGGGTGAGTAACTGAGTGGGTGAGTAACTGAGTGGGTGAGTAACTGAGTGGGTGAGTAACTGAGTGGGTGAGTAACTGAGTGGGTGAGTAACTGAGTGGGTGAGTAACTGAGTGGGTGAGTAACTGAGTGGGTGAGTAACTGAGTGGGTGAGTAACTGAGTGGGTGAGTAACTGAGTGGGTGAGTAACTGAGTGGGTGAGTAACTGAGTGGGTGAGTAACTGAGTGGGTGAGTAACTGAGTGGGTGAGTAGGTGAGTGGGTGAGTAGGTGAGTGGGTGAGTAGGTGAGTGGGTGAGTAGGTGAGTGGGTGAGTAGGTGAGTGGGTGAGTAGGTGAGTGGGTGAGTAGGTGAGTGGGTGAGTGGGTGAGTGGGTGAGTAGGTGAGTGGGTGAGTGGGTGAGTGGGTGAGTGGGTGAGTAGGTGAGTGGGTGAGTAGGTGAGTGGGTGAGTAGGTGAGTGGGTGAGTAGGTGAGTGGGTGAGTAGGTGAGTGGGTGAATGTGTAGCAGAGTGAGTGGGTGACAAGGTAGGTGAGTGGTTGAGTGACTTAGTGACTGAGTGGGTGGGTGAATAGGTGAGCGGTTGAGTGACTTAGTGACTGAGTGGGTGGGTGAATAGGTGAGCGGTTGAGTGACTTAGTGACTGAGTGGGTGGGTGAATAGGTGAGCGGTTGAGTGACTGAGTGGGTGGGTGAGTAGGTGAGTGGGTGAGTGACTCAGTGACTGAGTGGGTGGGTGAGTGTAGCTAAAAATTGCAAATTACACAGATCAACAAAAAGAAAACATGTTTTTCTGGCCTGGACTTTTGCAGCTGTTCTAGACTAATTTCAGGGTGCTGATTCCAAATCTGATCTCAGATTTGCTCCATCACATCTCATTGTTATGCTATCGGCATACCCCATTTTCATTGATTTACCCGAAATTAACTCTGTCACTTATGATTGCAAGTTGTTGCGAGTCAGTGACTGCTTTAGTGTTAAAATACGGTGCTGTATTTTTAGGATAGTGTGTTTATAATATAATTTCATGTAGATATCCACATTCATTTAATATTTTTCTTCCGCAGTTTTTATTGAAAATGCAATATTTGATATCTCAAAAACCTGATGTGGTAGACAAAAACTGATGCCAGATTTGGAATCGGTACCCCATAAAATTACCTTAAACCCATTGGAATACCTCATGCCAGAACAAGTGTTGACCAGTGTTATATCAGCTAAGGTTTGTCACGTCAACAGAACGCGCTCATTCATTACGAGTCCAGTATTGAATGGTGAGGCAATCCACAACATTGTAGATGTTGTGGCTTTTTGGGTTGGATGGCGTGAAAATAAATGTCGATTAACCCGCCGATTAATGTTATGGACGCGTAATATTAAAATAAACGCGGTCAATCGATGCATCGATTGATAATTATATTTACTGTACCTGCAGCAGCACTCAACAAGATTGAGCCCTATGGAGGCACCACAATGCACTGCACCACAATGCACCACACTGCACCACAATGCACTGCACCACAATGCACCACAATGCACTGCACCACAATGCACTGCACCGCACTGCATCGCACTGCACCACAATGCACTGCACCACAATGCACCACAATTGACTGCACCACAATGCACTGCACCACAATGCACTGCACCACAATGCACCACAATTGACTGCACCACAATGCACTGCACCACAATGCACTGCACCACAATGCACTGCACCACAATGCACCACAATTGACTGCACCACAATGCACTGCACCACAATGCACTGCACCACAATGCACTGCACGACAATGCACCACAATGCACTGCACTGCACGACACCACCATGCACTGCACCACAATGCACTGCACCGCACTGCACCACAATGCACTGCACCGCACTGCACCACCATGCACTGCACCACAATGCACTGCACGACAATGCACCACAATGCACCGCACTGCACTGCACGACACCACCATGCACTGCACCACAATGCACTGCACCGCACTGCACCACCATGCACTGCACCACAATGCACTGCACGACAATGCACCACAATGCACCGCACTGCACTGCACGACACCACCATGCACTGCACCACAATGCACTGCACCGCACTGCACCACCATGCACTGCACCACAATGCACTGCACTGCACCACAATGCACTGCACCACAATGCACTGCACCGCACTGCACCACCATGCACTGCACCACAATGCACACTTCACCACTGCACCACAATGCACACTTCACCACTACACCACTGTACACCGCACCACACCAGGGGTCCTACTGTGTAGGCAGTCGTGGTTATTTAGCACTCTTCCGACATTTGTACGTAGTGCGTCTTGTGCATGCGTGTGTGTGTGTGCACGTTGAGCATTTTTTGTACCGCACATCGCGCTTAGCCGACCGTGCTAATCTCGATGCGGGCGAAGAACGCAAAGCAGCCATGAACCCGGTGACCCGAGTCCTTGATTATCCTCCCTCCACTCGCAGACGACAATCGTAGCTTTGTACTGTGCGAAAGAAGTTCGGCTTGCGTACGTGCGGATGCTGTGTATCTGTGCTGGTTGGAAACATTTAGGCTGGCCTGCCTACGATCCATCCTGGGTTTAACCAGGCTGGATCGTGTGAGGAGCTCACAAATCCTTGAAAGATCTGGGCAAAGTCCCCATCGGTGAGCTCCTCCGGCAGGCAAGGCTGCGTTGGCTGGGTCATGTAGCCCGCATGCCCAGCCACCGCATGCCTAAACAGCTTTTGTTCGGCCGGATCGAGGGGGCTAAGCGGGCGCGGCGCGGGCTGGAGAAGAGATGGAGTGATGTGGTACAGGAGGACGTGGAGCTGAGTGGACTTGCCGATGACTGGTACCAGCGGTGTCAAGATCGGCCTCAGTGGAGGAGGCTCGTGAAGGATGCTACTGGGCAGTTGGAGGCAGTCGCCCTCCAACAACAACGGAGGGCGGAGAAGCGACGCTCACAACAACGAGCGGAGTGCCGGGTGGCTAAAGCACAGCAAGTTGGTACAGTAGGGGGCACGGGTGGTGCATCAGCCAGTCATCTCGGTCAGTCGCACCTGGGTCTGCCCCGTAACCTCCTGCCAGCGGGCGTTCGACACTTCACGTGGCCTCAAGGTGCACATGGCCTGGCACAAGCGTCGTGGTGACGTCACTTAGTGGCGAATGGCGGTTGTTGTTGTGTCGTGGTAGGTGTGTGATGTGTAACTGCTAGCTGTGTGTGTGTGTGATGTGTAACACAGCCTGCTAGAGGCTACACGGGGGATATTTGTCTGTGTGTAGGTGCTACTACTGGCTACTACTAACAGCACTTGCCCTTGCAGCCTGCTAGAGGCTACACGGGGGATCTTTGTCTGTGTGTAGGTGCTACTCACAGCACTTGCCTCTACAGCCTGCTAGAGGCTACACGGGGGATCTTTGTCTGTGTAGGTGCTGGTACTACTGACAGTACTTGCCCCTACATCCTGCTAGAGGCTACACGGGGGATCTTTGTGTGTAGGTGCTGCTACTGACAGCACTTGCCCCTACAGGCTGCTAGAGGCTACACGGGCAATCTTTGTCTGTGTGTAGGTGCTACTACTGACAGCACTTGCCCCTACAGCCTGCTAGAGGCTACACGGGGGATCTTTGTCTGTGTGTAGGTGCTACTACTGACAGCACTTGCCCCTACAGCCTGCTAGAGGCTACACGGGGGATCTTTGTTTGTGTAGGTGCTGGTACTACTGACAGTACTTGCCCCTACATCCTGCTAGAGGCTACACGGGGGATCTTTGTCTGTATGTGCTGCTACTAACAGCACTTGCCCCTACAGCCTACTAGAGGCTACACGGGGGATCTTTGTCTGTTTGTAGGTGCTGCTACTAACAGCACTTGCCCCTGCAGCCTGCTAGAGGCTACACTGGGTGTGGGGACGCTATTCATCACTTGGGTGTCAAAGTGTAACTCTTCTTAAAAGAGATGATCCAGAAAGACCGGAACCCCGGGGAAAATGCAGACCACTGTTTGCTCGAGGAGGTGGGAGAGCTATTAACGACCTGGCCTGGTATGCAGGAGGAGGCCTGTTGGGGGAGTTCGATCCCGACCCCAATCGCGTTTGCAAACTAAGTTCGCAGGATACATTTTGGCCGAGGTGGGGGGGGGCTTTGAATGGTAAGAAAATTAACCCGTAAAAACAAAGTTTTTCACTCTAAATCCTTTATATGCGTGGCGGCTAGAGTCCTCTCGTCCTCTGGCTTGAGATGGCTGCCACCTATGGGTCAGGTGATTGCCTGCCACCATTAAGAAATTGGTAATTAAATATAATTTATTCCTAAAAAGTGTAACATTTTGAAAATAAATTGTCTGGCACAACGAGTCTGTGTGCAAAATGTCAGCTCGATTGGATCACGGGAAGTGGGTTAAAAAACGACAGAAAGATTTGCACGGTCGTAAGCACGCAAGCAAGCAAGCGAACTTAATATAAAGGATTTAAAAATGAAAGAAGTTAAAAGTATTTATTTAAACCGGTACCAGCGAGAAATGCTCTCGCGCAAAGCAGAAGTAGATTGTGGGGCGAGCGGGGAAAGTATTTATTTGGATTTCCGCGAAACTTGACACTCAAATGAGCTGTGGGGGGAGGGGAGTGTGGGGTAGGGCTGTGGGGGGAGGGGAGTGTGGGGGGAGGGAGGGGTGAGGGAGGGTGGGGTAGGGTGGGTGGGGTAGGGGTGGTGAGGGAGAGTAGTGGTGGTGAGGGAGGGGTAGGGGGGTGGTGAGGGTGGGGTAGGGGTGGTGAGGGAGGGGTAGGGGTGGTGAGGGATGGAGTGTGGGGGAGGGGAGGGAGTGTGGGGTAGGGGAGGTGAGGGTGAGGTGGGGTAGGGGAGGTGAGGGAGCGGGTGGGGTAGGGGGGGTGGTAAGGGGGGTGGGGGAGTGTGGGGTAGGGGTGGTGAGGGAGGGAGGGTGGGGTAGGGGAGGTGAGGGAGACGGGGTGGTGAGGGAGAGTAGTGGTGGTGAGGGAGGGTGGGGTAGGGGAGGTGAGGGTGGGTGGGGTAGGGGAGGTGAGGGTGGGTGGGGTAGGGGTGGTGAGGGTGGGGGATGGTGGGGTAGGGGAGGTGAGGGAGTGTGGGGTAGGGTTGGGGAAGGAGGGTAGGGTTGGGGAAGGAGGGTGGGGTAGGGGTGGTGAGGGAGGGTGGGGTCGGGGTGGTGAGGGAGGGTGGGGTCGGGGTGGTGAGGGAGGGTGGGGTCGGGGTGGTGAGGGAGGGTGGGGTCGGGGTGGTGAGGGAGGGTGGGGTCGGGGTGGTGAGGGAGGGTGGGGTCGGGGTGGTGAGGGAGGGTGGGGTCGGGGTGGTGAGGGAGGGTGGGGTCGGGGTGGTGAGGGAGGGTAGGGGTGGTGAGGGAGGGAGGGTGGGGTAGGGGTGCTGAGGGAGGGTGGGGTCGGGGTGGTGAGGGAGGGTGGGGTCGGGGTGGTGAGGGAGGGTGGGGTCGGGGTGGTGAGGGAGGGTGGGGTCGGGGTGGTGAGGGAGGGTGGGGTCGGGGTGGTGAGGGAGGGTGGGGTCGGGGTGGTGAGGGAGGGTGGGGTCGGGGTGGTGAGGGAGGGTGGGGTCGGGGTGGTGAGGGAGGGTGGGGTCGGGGTGGTGAGGGAGGGTGGGGTCGGGGTGGTGAGGGAGGGTGGGGTCGGGGTGGTGAGGGAGGGTGGGGTCGGGGTGGTGAGGGAGGGTGTGTGGGGTAGGGGTGCTGAGGGAGGGTGGGGTAGGGGGGGGAGAGTGCTGGGTCTAAGTGATCTGTGCAAGGGAGTGAAGTTGGGTTTATGTGCTTCGGCTGAAGTGGGTGGGTGGGGGGTGACGTCACCACGGCACAGGCGCCGTGGTGACGTCACCGTCACTTAGTGGCGAATGGCGGGAATTGGAATGGGCTGTAGTAGTGCGGGTGTGATGTGTGTGAGTGTCTGGGTAGTGCAGTGGGTAGCGCTACGCTGCGCTATGAACCCGGCGATTCCCGCTCACGGCCAACACCGGTGACGATTATCTGAACCGGTCCCGGGCCCTCCCCTAGGTCGACTCGGCATCAAATGAGTACCTGGTGTAACGGTGTGTAGTAAACACGGCCACTGGGGAGACAAAGGCGGCCGGGTGTGGTGCTGGCCACCCACCCCCTCGTGTGCCGTGCCGGCCTTCATCGGTGCTATTCGCTAACAGCACTTGCCCCTACAGCTTGCTAGAGGCTACACAGGGGATCTTTGTGTGTAGGTGCTACTGACAGCACTTGCCCCTACAGCCTGCTAGAGGCTACACGGGGGATCTTTGTCTGTGTGTAGGTGCTACTGACAGCACTTGCCCCTACAGCCTGCTAGAGGCTACACGGGGGATCTTTGTCTGTGTGTAGGTGCTACTGACAGCACTTGCCCCTACAGCCTGCTAGAGGCTACACGGGGGAGCTTTGTCTGTGTGTAGGTGCTACTGACAGCACTTGCCCCTACAGCCTGCTAGAGGCTACACGGGGGATCTTTGTCTGTGTGTAGGTTCCACTAACTCCGCTCTCTCGCTGTGGCGCTGCAGGATCTGAAGGAACCCAAAGAGCTGAAGGAGATGAGCAAGGAGGAGGTGACGGTGGACGGGGACGCGAAGCCAGCAGCCGAGAACGGAGCCGGAGACAACAAGACCCCCGCCAACGGCACCACTGTGAGTGGGGGGTGGGGGTGGTGGTGGTGGGGGGGGGTGAGGGGCAGTGGTGGTGGTGAGGGGGTGGTGGTGGGGGGGGGGGGGTGAGGGGCAGTGGTGGGGGTGGTGGTGGTGGTGGGGGTGAGGGGCAGTGGTGGGGGTGGTGGTGGTGGGGGGGTGAGGGGCAGTGGTGGTGGTGAGGGGGTGGTGGTGGGGGGGGGGGGGTGAGGGGCAGTGGTGGGGGTGGTGGTGGTGGTGGGGGTGAGGGGCAGTGGTGGGGGTGGTGGTGGTGGTGGGGGGGTGAGGGGCAGTGGTGGGGGGGTGAGGGGCGGTGGTGGTGGGGGGGTGAGGGGCGGTGGTGGTGGTGAGGGGGTGGTGGTGGGGGGGGGGGTGAGGGGCAGTGGTGGTGGTGAGGGGGTGGTGGTGGGGGGGGGTGAGGGGCAGTGGTGGGGGTGAGGGGCAGTGGTGGTGGTGGGGAGGGTGGTGGTGGGGGGGTGAGGGGAGGGTGGTGGTGGGGGGGTGAGGGGAGGGTGGTGGTGGGGGGGTGAGGGTCGGTGGTGGTGGGGGGTGAGGGTCGGTGGTGGTGGGGGGGTGAGGGTCGGTGGTGGTGGGGGGGTGAGGGTCGGTGGTGGTGGGGGGGTGAGGGGCGGTGGTGGTGGGGGGGTGAGGGGCGGTGGTGGTGGGGGGGTGAGGGGCGGTGGTGGTGGGGGGTGAGGGGCGGTGGTGGTGGGGGGGTGAGGGGCGGTGGTGGTGGGGGGGTGAGGGGCGGTGGTGGTGGGGGGGTGAGGGGCGGTGGTGGTGGGGGTGTGTGGGGGTGAGGGGCTGTGGTGGTGGGGGGGTGAGGGGCGGTGGTGGTGGGGGGGTGAGGGGCGGTGGTGGTGGGGGGGTGAGGGGCGGTGGTGGTGGGGGGGTGAGGTGTCACGTACTCACCTCACTCACTCGTCATGCTCCTGTTATGATCGTGTCAAAGGCCGACTCTGTATAGGTGCTACTACTAACAGCATTTGCCTGCTAGAGGCTACACGGGGGATCTTTGTCTGTGTAGGTGCTACTGACAGCACTTGCCCCTACAGCCTGCTAGAGGCTACACGGGGGATCTTTGTCTGTGTGTAGGTACCTCAGTTGGCCGTAGTTTCAGATGTTCGTCGTTTTTGTTTTGCTGCAGGAGTCTGCAAGTGGCGAGAAAGAGAATGGCGATAGCAAGGCTGCCGACAAGGGTGAGGACACACCCAGTGGGTGGTGGTGGTGTGGTGGTGGTGGTGGTGGTTGTGTGGTGGTGGTGGTGAGGGTTGAGTGGTGGTGGTGAGGGTTGTGGTGGTGGTTTCTGAGGGATGTGTGGTGGTGGTGGTGGTGGTGAGGGTTGTGGTGGTGGTGGTGAGGGATGTGTGGTGGTGGTGGGTGTGTGGTGGTGGTGGTGAGGGATGTGTGGTGGTGGTGAGGGTTGTGGTGGTGGTGGTGGTGAGGGTTGTGGTGGTGGTGGTGAGGGTTGTGGTGGTGGTGGTGAGGGTTGTGGTGGTGGTGGTGAGGGATGTGTGGTGGTGGTGAGGGTTGTGGTGGTGGTGGTGAGGGTTGTGGTGGTGGTGGTGAGGGTTGTGTGGTGGTGGTGAGGGTTGTGGTGGTGGTGTGTGGTGAGGGTTGTTATGATGGTGGTGGTGATGAGGGTTGTGGTGGTGGTGGTGGTGAGGGTTGTGTGGTGGTGGTGGTGAGGGTTGTGTGGTGGTGAGGGTTGTGGTGAGGGTTGTGTGGAGTGTGGTGAGGGTTGTGGTGGTGGTGGTGAGGGTTGTGGTGGTGGTAGGGTTGTGGTGGTGGTGGTGAGGGTTGTGGTGGTGGTGGTGAGGGTTGTGGTGGTGGTGGTGGTGAGGGTTGTGTGGTGGTGGTGGTGAGGGTTGTGTGGTGGTGGTGAGGGTTGTGTGGTGGTGGTGGTGAGGGTTGTGGTGGTGGTGTGTGGTGAGGGTTGTGATGGTGGTGGTGGTGAGGGTTGTTATGGTGGTGGTGGTGGTGAGGGTTGTTGTGATGGTGGTGGTGGTGAGGGTTGTGTGGTGGTGGTGAGGGTTGTGTGGTGGTGGTGGTGAGGGTTGTGGTGGTGGTGGTGAGGGTTGTGGTGGTGGTGGTGAGGGTTGTGGTGGTGGTGTTGAGGGTTGTGTGGTGGTGGTGGTGAGGGTTGTGTGGTGGTGGTGGTGAGGGTTGTGTGGTGGTGGTGGTGAGGGTTGTGGTGGTGGTGGTGAGGGGTGTGGTGGTGGTGGTGAGGGTTGTGTGGTGGTGGTGGTGAGGGTTGTGGTGGTGGTGGTGAGGGTTGTGTGGTGGTGGTGGTGAGGGTTGTGTGGTGGTGGTGGTGAGGGTTGTGTGGTGGTGGTGGTGAGGGTTGTGGTGGTGGTGGTGAGGGTTGTGTGGTGGTGGTGGTGGTGAGGGTTGTGGTGGTGGTGGTGAGGGTTGTGTGTGGAGTGTGTTGATGGTTGTGTGTGGGGTGTGGTGATGGTTGACATTGGTTGAGTGGTGGTGATGGTTTTGTGGGATGTGGTGTGGTGATGGTTGTGTGTGGGGTCAGGTGATTGTTGTGGGGAGTGGTGATGGTTGACATTGGTTGAGTGGTGGTGGTGTTGATGGTTGTGTGTGGGGTGTTGATTGTTGTGGTGGGTGGTGATGGTTGACAATGGTTGTGGTGGGTGATGGTTGTGTGGGGTGTGGTGGTGATGGTTGTGTGGTGGTGTGGTGATGGTTGTGTGTGGGGTGTGGTGATTGTTGTGGGTGGTGATGGTTGACATTGGTTGTGTGGTGGGTGATGGTTGTGATGGTTGTGTGTTGGTAATATTTGTGAAGGTTGATGAGCGACTGGTGTGCGACCTAGGAAGGGGTTGACCTCACCCCTCGCTCACCCCACCCCCCACCCCCCCCGCTCACCCCCCCCGCAGTTGACGGTGACGTCAAGCCGGTGGACTCTGCGGAGAAGAAAGAGTCGTCCCCCGTAGATGCAGCGTCGCCCACGACGGAGGGCGACTCTGCTGCTCCCACGACAGAAGCCGACAAGGCCGACAAGACGGCTGCCGACAAAACTGCTGAGGCCACCAAAGAAGTCGAAGCCGCCACGGCGGACGAGAAGGCCGATGCCGGAGACGACAAGACGGACGGAGACGTGAAGGTGGACGAGCAGAAGAAGGATGAGGCGGCTGAGGTGGAGAAGGTGGAGGAGGTGGAGAAGGTGGAGGAGGTGGAGAAGGAGAAGGTGGAAAAGGTGGAGGAGAAGGAGGCGGTGAAGGAGGTGGTGAAAGAGGCGGCGGGGGGCGATGTTGGCATCAAACGCCCGGCTGATGCTCCAGCGCAGGTGAGGGGAGGGGGGGTGAGGATGGGTGAGTGGTGGGGGTGGGTGTAGGATGGGTGAGTGGTGAGGGTGGGTGTAGGGTGGGTGAGTGGTGGGTGTAGGGTGGGTGAGTGGTGAGGGTGGGTGAGGGGTGAGGGGGAGGGGGGGTGAGGAGGGGTGAGTGGTGAGGGTGTGTGTAGGGTGGGTGAGGGGTGAGGGTGGATGTAGGATGGGTGAGTGGTGAGGGGGAGGGGGGGTGTAGGATGGGTGAGTGGTGAGGGTGGGTGAGTGGTGAGGGTGGATGTAGGATGGGTGAGTGGTGAGGGGGAGGGGGGGTGTAGGATGGGTGACTGGTGAGGGTGGGTGAGTGGTGAGGGTGGATGTAGGATGGGTGAGTGGTGAGGGGGAGGGGGGGTGTAGGATGGGTGAGTGGTGAGGGTGGGTGAGTGGTGAGGGTGGGTGAGTGGTGAGGGTGGATGTAGGAGGGGTGAGTGGTGAGGGTGGGTGAGTGGTGAGGGGGAGGGGGGGTGTAGGATGGGTGAGTGGTGAGGGTGGGTGAGTGGTGAGGGTGGATGTAGGATGGGTGAGTGGTGAGGGGGAGGGGGGGTGTAGGATGGGTGACTGGTGAGGGTGGGTGAGTGGTGAGGGTGGATGTAGGATGTGTGAGTGGTGAGGGGGAGGGGGGGTGTAGGATGGGTGAGTGGTGAGGGTGGGTGTAGGAGGGGTGAGTGGTGAGGGTGGGTGAGTGGTGAGGGTGGATGTAGGAGGGGTGAGTGGTGAGGGTGGGTGAGTGGTGAGGGGGAGGGGGGGTGTAGGATGGGTGAGTGGTGAGGGTGGGTGAGTGGTGAGGGTGGATGTAGGATGGGTGAGTGGTGAGGGGGAGGGGGGGGTGTAGGATGGGTGAGTGGTGAGGGTGGGTGAGTGGTGAGGGTGGGTGTAGGATGGGTGAGTGGTGAGGGTGGGTATAGGATGGGTGAGGAGTGAGGGTGGGTGTAGGATTGGATGGGTGAGTAAGTGTGGTGTGGGTGGAGGATGGGTGAGTGGTGAGGGTGGGTGTAGGATGGGTGAGTGGTGAGGGTGGGTGAGGGGTGAGGGTGGGTGTGTGTACTGCGTGTGTACTGTGTGTGTGTACTGCGTGTGTACTGTGTGTGTGTGTACTGCGTGTGTACTGCGTGTGTACTGTGTGTGTGCTGTGTGTACTCGGCATGTCCTCTCTCTGCGTGTGTACTTGGTGTGTGTACTGTGTGTGTGTGCTGTGTGTGTGTACTGCATGTACTCAGCGTGTACTGTGTGTGTGTACTGCATGTACTCAGCGTGTACTGTGTGTGTGTGCACTGTGTGTGTGTGTGTACTGCATGTACTCAGCGTGTACTGTGTGTGTGTACTGTGTGCGTGTATTGTGTGTGTACTGCATGTACTCAGCGTGTACTGTGTGTGTGTACTGTGTGCGTGTACTGTGTGTATACTGCATGTACTCAGCGTGTACTGTGTGCGTGTACTGTGTGTGTACTGCATGTACTCAGCGTGTACTGTGTGTGTGTGCACTGTGTGTACTGTGTGTGTGTGTGCTGTGTGTACTCGGCATGTCTTCTCTCTGCGTGTACTGTGTGTGCACTGTGGGTGTGTGTACTGTGTGGGTGTGTGTACTGTGTGCGTGTGTACTGTGTGCGTGTACTGTGTGTGTACTGCATGTACTCAGCGTGTACTGTGTGTGTGTGTACTGCGTGTGTGTGTACTGTGTGTGTACTCAGCGTGTGTACTCTGTGTGTACTGTGTGTGTGCAGGAGGAGTCTGGCGAGAATGACGCCAAGAAGCAGAAATCCGAGAATGGCGACGCTGCCGCTGAGTCAACCGCCTAGAGCCCTCGCCAGCCGCTCACCACCACTCACCACTACTACTCACCACCACTCACCACTACTCGCCACTACTCACCACTACGCTCACCACCACTACACTCACCACTACTCACAACTACTCACCACCACGCTCATCGCCACTACGCTCCTACTCACCACCACGCTCACCACTACTCACCGCCACCACTACTCACCACCACCACCACCACACTCACTGCCACCACCACTACACGCTGAACAAACACTAAAGGCACATCCCCCGCTGCTCGTTTACTCGTAACGCACTACACGCACTGCACGCACATGCTACACACCGCACACTACACACACACACACACGCG
>NW_026891655.1:0-17154 GCF_015708825.2 Lethenteron reissneri
AGAGACACGGGGAGTGAGACACGGTGAGAGAGACACGGGGAGAGAGACACGGTGGGAGAGAGACACGGGGAGTGAGACACGGTGAGAGAGACACGGGGAGAGAGACACGGTGAGAGAGACACGGTGAGAGAGACACGGTGAGAGAGACACGGTGAGAGACACGGTGAGAGAGACACGGTGAGAGAGACCACGGTGAGAGAGAGACACGGGAGTGAGACACGGTGAGAGAGACGGAGGAGAGAGAGAGACGGTGAGAGAGACACGGTGAGAGAGACACGGTGAGAGAGACACGGTGAGAGAGACACGGTGAGAGAGACACGGTGAGGAGACACGGTGAGAGAGACACGGTGAGAGAGACACGGGGAGAGACACGGGGAGAGACGCGGTGAGAGAGACACGGTGAGAGAGAGACACGGTGAGAGAGACACGGTGAGAGAGACACGGTGAGAGAGAGACACGGTGAGAGAGACACGGTGAGAGAGACACGGTGAGAGAGACACGGGGAGAGAGACACGGTGAGAGAGAGACACGGTGAGAGAGACACGGTGAGAGAGACACGGTGAGAGAGAGACACGGTGAGAGAGACACGCAGTGAGAGACACGGGGAGAGAGACACGGTGAGAGAGACACGTGAGGGAGACACGTGAGGGAGACACGTGAGGGAGACACGGTGAGAGAGACACGGTGAGAGAGACACGGGGAGAGAGACACGGTGAGAGACACGGTGAGAGAGACACGGTGAGAGAGACACGGTGAGAGAGACACGGTGAGAGACACGGTGAGAGACACGGTGAGAGAGACACGGGGAGAGAGACACGGGGAGAGAGACACGGGGAGAGAGACACGGGGAGAGAGACACGGGGAGAGAGACACGGGGAGAGAGAGACGGTGAGAGAGAGACACGGTGAGAGAGACACGGTGAGAGACACGGTGAGAGAGACACGGGGAGAGAGACACGGTGAGAGAGACACGGTGAGAGAGACACGGTGAGAGACACGGGGAGAGAGACACGGTGAGAGAGACACGGTGAGAGACACGGTGAGAGACACGGGGAGAGAGACACGGGGAGAGAGACACGGGGAGAGAGACACGGTGAGAGAGACACGGGGAGAGAGACACGGTGAGAGACACGGTGAGAGACACGGTGAGAGAGACACGGTGAGAGAGACACGGGGAGAGAGACACGGTGAGAGAGACACGGTGAGAGAGACACGGTGAGAGAGACACGGTGAGAGAGACACGGTGAGAGAGACACGGTGAGAGACACGGTGAGAGAGACACGGGGAGAGAGACACGGGGAGAGAGACACGGGGAGAGAGACACGGTGAGAGAGACACGGGGAGAGAGACACGGTGAGAGAGACACGGTGAGAGACACGGTGAGAGAGACACGGGGAGAGAGACACGGGGAGAGAGACACGGGGAGAGAGACACGGGGAGAGAGACACGGTGAGAGAGACACGGTGAGAGAGACACGGGGAGAGAGACACGGGGAGTGAGTCTATGGATCTCTGTTTGAGTCTGTGTCTGTGTGAGTCTGTGGGTCTCTGTGTGGTGAGTCTGTGGGTCTCTGTGTGGTGAGTCTGTGAGTCTCTGTGTGGTGAGTCTGTGGGTCTCTGTGTGGTGAGTCTGTGGGTCTCTGTGTGGTGAGTCTGTGGGTCTCTGTGTCGTGTGGTGAGTCTGTGGGTCTCTATGTGGTGAGTCTGTGGGTCTCTGTGTGGTGAGTCTGTGGGTCTCTGTGTGGTGAGTCTGTGGGTCTCTGTGTAGTGAGTCTGTGGGTCTCTGTGTGGTGAGTCTGTGGGTCTCTGTGTGGTGAGTCTGTGGGTCTCTGTGTGGTGAGTCTGTGGGTCTATGTGTGGTGAGTCTGTGAGTCTCTGTGTGGTGAGTCTGTGGGTCTTTGTGGTGAGTCTGTGGGTCTCTGTGTGGTGAGTCTGTGGGTCTCTGTGGTGGGTCTGTGGTCTGTGTGGGTCTGTGGGTCTCTGTGTGGTGAGTCTGTGGGTCTCTGTGTGGTGAGTCTGTGGGTCTCTGTGTGGTGAGTCTGTGGGTCTCTGTGTGGTGAGTCTGTGGGTCTCTGTGTGGTGAGTCTGTGGGTCTCTGTGTGGTGAGTCTGTGGGTCTCTGTGTGGTGAGTCTGTGGGTCTCTGTGTGGTGAGTCTGTAGGTCTCTGTGTGGTGAGTCTGTAGGTCTGTGTGGTGAATCTGTGGGTCTCTGTGTGGTGAGTCTGTGGGTCTCTGTGTGGTGAGTCTGTGGGTCTCTGTGTGTTGAGTCTGTGGGTCTCTGTGTGGTGAGTCTGTGGGTCTCTGTGTGGTGAGTCTGTGGGTCTCTGTGTGGTGAGTCTGTGGGTCTCTGTGTGGTGAGTCTGTGGGTCTCTGTGTGGTGAGTCTGTGGGTCTCTGTGTCGTGTGGTGAGTCTGTGGGTCTCTATGTGGTGAGTCTGTGGGTCTCTGTGTGGTGAGTCTGTGGGTCTCTGTGTGGTGAGTCTGTGGGTCTCTGTGTGGTGAGTCTGTGGGTCTCTGTGTGGTGAGTTTGTGGGTCTCTGTGTGGTGAGTCTGTGGGTCTATGTGTGGTGAGTCTGTGGGTCTTTGTGGTGAGTCTGTGGGTCTCTGTGTGGTGAGTCTGTGGGTCTCTGCGTGGTGAGATGAGTCTGTGGGTCTCTGTGTGGTGAGTCTGTGGGTCTCTGTGTGGTGAGTCTGTGGGTCTCTGTGTGGTGAGTCTGTGGGTCTCTGTGTGGTGAGTCTGTGGGTCTCTGTGTGGTGAGTCTGTGAGTCTCTGTGTGGTGAGTCTGTGGGTCTCTGTGTGGTGAGTCTGTGGGTCTCTGTGTGGTGAGTCTGTGGGTCTCTGTGTGGTGAGTCTGTGGGTCTCTGTGTGTTGAGTCTGTGGGTCTCTGTGTGGTGAGTCTGTGGGTCTCTGTGTGGTGAGTCTGTGGGTCTCTGTGTGGTGAGTCTGTGGGTCTCTGTGTGGTGAGTCTGTGGGTCTCTGTGTGGCGAGTCTGTGGGTCTCTGTGTGGTGAGTCTGTGGGTTACTATGTGGTGAGTCTGTGGGTCTCTGTGTGAGTGGTGAGTCTATGGGTCTCTGTGTGGTGAGTCTGTGGGTCTCTGTGTGAGTGGTGAGTCTATGGGTCTCTGTGTGAGTGGTGAGTCTATGGGTCTCTGTGTGGTGAGTCTATGGGTCTCTATGAGGTGAGTCTGTGAGTCTCTGTGTGAGTGAGTCTGTGTCTGTGCGAGTGAGTCTGTGTCTGTGTGAGTCTGCGTCTGTCCGAGTGAGTCTCTGGGCGTGCGTGCACCGTGCCTGGTACAGCTGCCCCATGGTGGCGCTGGTGGGCGGGATGACGTTGTTCACGAAGAAGAACAGGGCGTCCTCCGCACGGAGATGGATCCTCTTGCGGATCAGGAAGTAGAACTGGCCCACGGTGAGGTCGGAGGGCACCAGGTACTTCTTCTTGTCAAGGTCGCCTATCCGGGCCTTCGGGGCCTTCTCCACGATCACCTGCAGGGCACGGGGGGGGGGGGGGGGGGAGACAGAGAGAGACACCGTGTCATCATAGAGACTCATAGACTCACCACTCACACAGAGACTCACAGACTCACCACACAGAGACCCATAGACTCACCACTCACACAGAGACCCGCAGACTCACCACAGAGACCCACAAACTCACCACTCACACAGAGACCCACAGACTCACCACAGAGACCCACAGACTCACCACTCACACAGACCCACATACTCACCACTCACACAGAGACCCACAGACTCACCACAGAGACCCACAAACTCACCACTCACACAGAGAGCCATAGACTCACACAGAGACCCGCAGACTCACCACAGAGACCCACAAACTCACCACTCACACAGAGACCCACAGACTCACCACAGAGACCCACAAACTCACCACTCACACAGAGAGCCATAGACTCACACAGAGACCCGCAGACTCACCACAGAGACCCACAAACTCACCACTCACACAGAGACCCACAGACTCACCACAGAGACCCACAGACTCACCACTCACACAGAGACCCACATACTCACCACTCACACAGAGACCCACAGACTCACCACTCACACAGAGACTCACACACTCACCACACAGAGACCCACAGACTCACCACACAGAGACCCACAAACTCACCACTCACACAGAGAGCCATAGACTCACCACTCACACAGAGACTCACAGACTCACCACACAGAGACCCATAGACTCACCATTCACACAGAGACCCACAGACTCACCACACAGAGACCCACAAACTCACCACTCACACAGAGAGCCATAGACTCACACAGAGACCCATAGACTCACCACAGAGACCCACAAACTCACCACTCACACAGAGAGCCATAGACTCACACAGAGACCCACAAACTCACCACAGAGACCCACAGACTCACCACTCACAGAGACCCACATACTCACCACTCACACAGAGACCCACAGACTCACCACAGAGACCCACAAACTCACCACTCACACAGAGAGCCACAGACTCACCACAGAGACCCACAAACTCACCACAGAGACCCACAAACTCACCACTCACACAGAGACCCACAGACTCACCACAGAGACCCACAGACTCACCACTCACACAGAGAGCCATAGACTCACCACTCACACAGAGACCCACAGACTCACCACACAGAGACCCACATACTCACCACACAGAGACCCACCACACAGAGACCCTGAGACTCGCCACACACACACAGTGCCATTGCAAGGCAAGTGTAAACTATACATTCACCACGCAAACTATTTGATAATTTATCATCATCATCATCATCATCTTGATACTTGATACAACTGCTTGAACCAGAACCTCCTAAAATGGAGACTCAGGGATTGAACTCTCAGTGTCTCCGACACGGCCATCGTGACAGAGAGAGACACCCAGACCCAGGGATTGAACCCAGACTCTCAGTGTCTCCGACACGGCCATCGTGATAGAGAGAGACACGCAGACCCAGGGATTGAACCCAGGTTTCATGTGTCTTAGGACACAAATAGACATGCGCACACGGAGAGACACACACACAGAGACACACACAGAGATACACAGAGACACACACAGACAGAGACACACACAGAGGCACACAGAGAGACACACAAAGGCACACAGAGAGACACACAGAGACACACACAGACAGAGAGATACACACAGATACACACGCACACAGACACACAGCTTAGAAAATACACAAACAGACGTAAATAGACACACAGACACACACAGAGACATACAAGGACACAGATAGACACGGACACAAATAGACACGGAGACACAGATACGTTGGTACACAAAGATCCACCGTGTAGCCTCTTACAGCCTGTAGGGGCAAGTGCAGACCAGGCGAGGTAGTCAACATCTCACAGGGTCCAGGATCAAATCCACGACCTCCTGTAGGCCAGGCGAGGTAGTCAACATCTCACAGGGTCTGGGATCGAACCCACGACCTCCTGTAGACCAGGCGAGGTAATCAACATCTCACAGGGTCCGGGATCGAACCCACGACATCCTGTAGACCAGGCGAGGTAGTCAACATCTCACAGGGTCCGGGATCGAACCCACGACATCCTGTATACCAGGCGAGGTAGTCAACATCTCACAGGATCCGGAATCGAACCCACGACCTCCTGTAGACCAGGCGAGGTAGTCAACATCTCACAGGGTCCGGGATCATACCCACGACCTCCTGTAGACCAGGCGAGGTAGTCAACATCTCACAGGGTCCGGGATCAAACCCACGACTTCCTGTATACCAGGCGAGGTAGTCAACATCTCACAGGGTCTGGGATCAGACCCACGACCTCCTGTATACCAGGCGAGGTAGTCAACATCTCACAGAGTCTGGAATTTAATCTACGACCTCCTGTCGACCAGGCGAGATAGTCAACATCACACAGGGTCCGGGATCGAACCCACGACCTCCTGTATACCAGGCGAGGTAGTCAACATCTCCCTCGCCCACGTGACGAGTATTAAGGTCAGGGTCAGGCCAACTCCTCCCACACGTGTTGTTGTTTACGTTACAATTACGTCGCTTGCTCACTCCCTCTCTGCGCGTGTGGGTGTGTGCGAGTGAGTGGATGTGTGGGTGTGTGAGTGGGTGAGCGAGTGGGTGTGTCAGTGGGTGTGTCAGTGGGTGTGTCACTGGGCGGGTAAGTAGGTGAGCGAGTGGGAGAGTGAGTGTGTGAGTGAGCAGGTGGGTGAGTGAGTGGGTGGGTGAGTGGGTGAGTGAGTGTGTGAGTGAGCAGGTGGGTGAGTGAGTGAGTGAGTGAGTGGGTGAGCGAGTAGGTGTGTCAGTGGGTGTGTCAGTGGGTGTGTCAGTGGGCGGGTAAGTAGGTGAGTGAGTGGGAGAGTGAGTGTGTGAGTGAGCAGGTGGGTGAGTGAGTGGGTGGGTGAGTGGGTGGGTGAGTGGGTGGGTGGGTGAGTGAGTGGATGTGTGGGTGTGTGAGTGGGTGAGCGAGTGGGTGTGTCAGTGGGTGTGTCATTGGGCGGGTAAGTAGGTGAGTGAGTGGGAGAGTGAGTGTGTGAGTGAGCAGGTGGGTGAGTGAGTGGGTGGGTGAGTGGGTGGGTGAGTGGGTGAGTGAGTGGGTGGGTGGGTGAGTGAGTGGATGTGTGGGTGTGTGAGTGGGTGAGCGAGTGGGTGTGTCAGTGGGTGTGTCAGTGGGCGGGTAAGTAGGTGAGCGAGTGGGTGAGTGGGAGAGTGAGTGTGTGAGTGAGCAGGTGGGTGAGTGAGTGGGTGGGTGAGTGGGTGAGTGAGTGAGTGGGTGAGTGAGTGGGTGGGTGAGTGGGTAAGTGAGTGGGTGTGTCAGTGGGCGGGTGAGTAGATGAGCGAGTGGGTGAGTGAGTGTGTGAGCGGGTGAGTGAGTGGGTGAGTGAGTGTGCGGGTGAGTGAGTGAGTAGGCGAGTCGGTGAGTGGGTGAGTGTGTGGGTGGGTGAGTGTGTGGGTGGGTGAGTGTGCGGGTGAGTGAGTGTGTGGGCGAGTTGGTGAGCGGGTGGGTGAGTGTGCGGGTGAGTGAGTGTGCGGGTGAGTGTGCGAGTGGGTGGGTGAGCAGATGAGTGAGTTGGTGAGTGGGTGGGTGAGCGGGTGGGTGAGTGGGTGGGTGAGACTGGTCGAGTGGGATCTTACAATCCGGCAAAAAGCCGTGAGCATCAACACAGCAGCCAATGGTGCCGACTCATCAAATCGATGGTTCGAGCGCACCTACACACAGACACAGCTCCCCCAGGTAGCCTCTAGTGGAATGTAGGGGCAAGTGCTGTCAGTAGCACCTACACACAAAGGTCCCCCAGGTAGCCTCTAGCAGGCTGTCGGGGCAAGTGCTGTCAGTAGCACCTACACACAGACAAAGATCCCCCGTGTAGCCTCTAGTGGGCTGTAGGGGCAAGTGCTGTCAGGACCACGCCCTCCCGGCCGTCTTTGTCTCTCCCCCAGTGCTAGCGATGTTGACGTCACGCGGCTTATCATTTGAGGCCGAGCTGACCTAGGAGAGGCCCAGGGCAGGTTCAGATAAAACCACCACCACCAGCCAGGGTCTGTCCCCTGCTGGATGATGACGTCACCATCACCACCAGCCAGGGTCTATCAACTGCTGGATGACGACATCATCCACTGCTGGATGACGACATCACCACCAGCCAGGGCATGTCAACTGCTGGATTATGACGTCACCACCACCACCAGCCAGGGTCTATCAACTGCTGGATGACGACATCATCACCAGCCAAGGTCTGTCCACTGCTGGATGATGACATCATCCACTGCTGGATTATGACGTCACCACCACCAGCCAGGGTCTGTCAACAGCTGGATGATGACGTCACCACCACCACCAGCCAGGGTCTATCAACTGCTGGATGATGACGTCACCACCAGCCAGGGTCTATCAACAGCTGGATGATGACGTCACCACCACCAGCCAGGGTCTGTCAACTGCTGTATTATGACGTCACCACCAGCCAGGGTCTATTAACTGCTGGATGATGACGTCACCACCAGCCAGGGTCTATCAACAGCTGAATGATGACGTCACCACCACCAGCCAGGGTCTATCAACTGCTGGATGATGACGTCACCACCAGCCAGGGTCTATCAACAGCTGGATGATGACGTCACCACCACCAGCCAGGGTCTATCAACTGCTGGATGATGACGTCACCACCACCAGCCAGGGTCTATCAACAGCTGGATGATGACGTCACCACCACCAGCCAGGGTCTATCAACAGCTGGATGATGACGTCACCACCACCAGCCAGGGTCTATCAACTGCTGGATGATGACGTCACCACCAGCCAGGGTCTATCAACTGCTGGATGACGACATCATCCACTGCTGTATTATGACGTCACCACCACCACCAGCCAGGGTTTATCAACTGCTGGATGATGACGTCACCACCAGCCAGGGACTATCAACTGCTGGATGATGACGTCACCACCAGCCAGGGACTATCAACTGCTGGATGACGACATCATCCACTGCTGTATTATGACGTCACCACCACCACCAGCCAGGGTCTATCAACTGCTGGATGATGACATCATCCACTGCTGGATGATGACGTCACCACCAGCCAGGGACTATCAACTGCTGGATGACGACATCATCCACTGCTGTATTATGACGTCACCACCACCACCAGCCAGGGTCTATCAACTGCTGGATGATGACGTCATCCACTGCTGTATTATGACGTCACCACCACCAGCCAGGGTCTATCAACTGCTGGATGATGACGTCATCCACTGCTGGATGACGTCACCACCACCAGCCAGGGTCTATCAACTGCTGGATGATTACGTCATCCACTGCTGGATGACGTCACCACCAGCCAGGGTCTATCAACTGCTGGATGATGACGTCATCCACTGCTGGATGACGTCACCACCACCAGCCAGGGTCTATCAACTGCTGGATGATTACGTCATCCACTGCTGGATGACGTCACCACCAGCCAGGGTCTATCAACTGCTGGATGACGGCAGCCATCGCAGTCTCGCTGGTCGTGACGACGCTCCCGACAGCGGCGGTAAAACGCCAAACAGCCGCCATTCTGACCGCCAAGCCCGCGTCATTAGCGTAACAAAACCGTAATAATAACAACCAGTCGTATAAGCCTACCATCAATAGTAATATTAGTGACGGGGGGGGTCGAGGGCGGCGGCGGTTGGTTTCTGCGGGCGGCCCAGCTCAGGCTTCCCCGCGAGCGAAACTAGGCGAGGCCGACCCCCCCCCCCCCGTCCCGTCCCAACCGACAAATATTTTTTTTTTTTAATCGCCGTCGTTCTCCGTCCGTGTCTCTTACCGGGACGCGGTCCGGGTACTTCTTGCGTATCTTCTCCCCCTCAGACCGCCTCTTCTCGAACGGGTGCTCCTCTTTATAGTGCCACTTCATCGCTGCTCCGAAGATCGCCTCACACTGCTGCTGCTGCTGATGCTGCTACTGGAGGAAGTTGAAATGGCGGGAAGCAGCTTCCGGTTTCGTTCTGCCCCGCCTCGCCACTTCCGGTGGAGCCGCCTGACCATATAAGGAGATTTCCGGTGACCGGACCCGCCCACCTCATGAATATTCATGAGTCGTTACCCGGTCTACGCCCACTTCGGTGACGTCACCCGCATGCCGACGCCCCCCCCCCTCTCAATTATGAATGTTGATGAGAGCACGCGCCTCCCTCTCATGAATATGTTAATGAGGTCACGTGCCCCCCCTCTCTCATGAATATGTTAATGAGGTCACGTGCCCTCCCCCTCTCTTATGATTATGTTAATGAGGTCACGCGCCGTCCCTCATTGGGGTTTATGGGTAGAGACTTTAACATTGGGGTCTATGGAGACTTTAACATTGGGGTCTATGGAGACTTTAACATTGGAGTCTATGAGAGACTTTAACATTGGGGTCTATGGAGACTTTAACATTGGAGTCTATGGAGACTTTAACATTGGGGTCTATGGAGACTTTAACATTGGAGTCTATGGAGACTTTAACATTGGGGTCTATGGAGACTTTAACATTGGAGTCTATGAGAGACTTTAACATTGGAGTCTATGGAGACTTTAACATTGGGGTCTATGGAGACTTTAACATTGGAGTTTATGAGAGACTTTAACATTGGGGTCTATGGAGACTTTAACATTGGAGTCTATGGAGACTTTAACATTGGAGTCAATGGGTAGAGACTTTAACATTGGAGTCTATGGGAGACTTTAACATTGGGGTCTATGGAGACTTTAACATTGGAGTCTATGGGAGACTTTAACATTGGAGTCTATGGGAGACTTTAACATTGGGGTCTGCGGAGACTTTAACATTGGAGTCTATGGGAGACTTTAACATTGGAGTCTATGGGAGACTTTAACATTGGGGTCTATGGAGACTTTAACATTGGAGTCTATGGGAGACTTTAACATTGGAGTCTATTGGAGACTTTAACATTGGAGTCTATGGGAGACTTTAACATTAGAGTCTATGGAGACTTTAACATTGGAGTCTATGGGAGACTTTAACATTGGAGTCTATGGGAGACTTTAACATTGGGGTCTATGGAGACTTTAACATTGGAGTCTATGGGAGACTTTAACATTGGGGTCTATGGGAGACTTTAACATTGGAGTCTATGCGAGACTTTAACATTGGAGTCTATGGAGACTTTAACATTGGAGTCTATGGGTAGAGACTTTAACATTGGGGTCTATGGGTAGAGACTTTAACATTGGGGTCTATAGGTAGAGACTTTAACATTGGAGTCTATGGGTAGAGACTTTGACATTGGAGTCTATGGGTAGAGACTTTAACATTGGAGCCTATGGGTAGAGACTTTAACATTGGAGTCTATGGGTAGACACTTTAACATTGGAGTCTATGGGTAGACACTTTAACATCGGGGTCTATGGGTAGAGACTTTAACATTGGAGTCTATGGGTAGACACTTTAACATTGGGGCTATGGGAGACTTTAACATTGAAGTCTATGGGTAGAGACTTTAACATTGGGGTCTATGGGTAGAGACTTTAACATTGGAGTCTATGGGTAGACACTTTAACATTGGAGGCTATGGGTAGAGACTTTAACATTGGAGTCTATGGGTAGACACTTTAACATTGGAGTCTATGGGTAGACACTTTAACATTGGGGTCTATGGGTAGAGACTTTAACATTGGGGTCTATGGGTAGAGACTTTAACATTGGAGTCTATGGGTAGACACTTTAACATTGGAGGCTATGGGTAGAGACTTTAACATTGGAGTCTATGGGTAGACACTTTAACATTGGAGTCTATGGGTAGACACTTTAACATTGGGGTCTATGGGTAGAGACTTTAACATTGGGGTCTATGGGTAGAGACTTTAACATTGGGGTCTATGGGTAGAGACTTTAACATTGGAATCTTATTCTCGTGATTAACCACGCGTTGAAAAATCTTATTGACCTCAGTAAAAAAAGTAGTCCCCCACCACCACCCCCCACCCACCACTGCGCGGCGCATGAATACAACCGCACCCACCACCCCGCTCACAACAACAGCAGCGGCAGCATCGCTGCTGTTGTTGAGGGGGGAAAGGGGGGGGGGCCCGGGCCCCCCAATAATTTCACTCCTCGTCCGTGGAGTCGAACAACAACAAAAACGGCGCATTTCGACCTTTTGCTCACCGCGTGAGCCGATTACGCGGCGGCACTATTTTATGATAAATAATTAAATAGCGCGGCCGCCGCGGAAGGAGTCGCCGCGGCGGTGAGGCGGTTTTTGTGTGTGTGCGTCACGCGCGCGCGCGCGGTCACGCGCTCGAGGCTCACGTGACCGCACCCGCTGACCCCCCCCCCCCCACCTGCGGCGGTGACGTCACTTAGCCAAGGACGGGGGGGCGTGGCATCTCTCTCAGGCCACGCCCACATCTGAGTTACCGGCCCGCCCCCCCCTCACTACGTCCCCCCCTCCCCCCGGATTAGAATTCACACACGGATAGGCGGCAACGCGCTTTTTAAAGCGTACAGCGGATAAGTGACCCCGTTCGCAATCGCCTGGTCTACAGGAGGTCGTGGGTTCAATCCCAGACCCTGTGAGATGTTGACTACCTCGCCTGGTCTACAGGAGGTCGTGGGTTCGATCCCGGACCCTGTGAGATGTTGACTACCTCGCCTGGTGTACAGGAGGTCGTGGGTTCGATCCCGGACCCTGTGAGATGTTGACTACCTCGCCTGGTCTACAGGAGGTCGTGGGTTCGATCCCGGACCCTGTGAGATGTTGACTACCTCGCCTGGTCTACAGGAGGTCGTGGGTTCGATCCCGGACCCTGTGAGATGTTGACTACCTCGCCTGGTGTACAGGAGGTCGTGGGTTCGATCCCGGACCCCGTGAGATGTTGACTACCTCGCCTGGTCTACAGGAGGTCGTGGGTTCAATCCCAGACCCTGTGAGATGTTGACTACCTCGCCTGGTCTACAGGAGGTCGTGGGTTCGATCCCGGACCCTGTGAGATGTTGACTACCTCGCCTGGTCTACAGGAAGTCGTGGGTTCGATCCCGGACCCTGTGAGATGTTGACTACCTCGCCTGGTCTACAGGAGGTCGTGGGTTCGATCCCGGACCCTGTGAGATGTTGACTACCTCGCCTGGTCTACAGGAGGTCGTGGGTTCGATCCCAGACCCTGTGAGATGTTGACTACCTCGCCTGGTCTACAGGAGGTCGTGGGTTCGATCCCGGACCCTGTGAGATGTTGACTACCTCGCCTGGTCTACAGGAGGTCGTGGGTTCGATCCCGGACCCTGTGAGATGTTGACTACCTCGCCTGGTCTACAGGAGGTCGTGGGTTCGATCCCGGACCCTGTGAGATGTTGACTACCTCGCCTGGTCTACAGGAGGTCGGTCGTGGGTTCGATCCCGGACCCTGTGACATGTTGACTACTTCGCCTGGTCTACAGGAGGTCGTGGGTTCGATCCCAGACCCTGTGAGATGTTGACTACCTCGCCTGGTCTACAGGAGGTCGTGGGTTCCATCCCGGACCCTGTGAGATGTTGACTACCTCGCCTGGTCTACAGGAGGTCGTGGGTTCGATCCCAGACCCTGTGAGATGTTGACTACCTCGCCTGGTCTACAGGAGGTCGTGGGTTCGATCCCGGACCCTGTGAGATGTTGACTACCTCGCCTGACCTACAGGAGGTCGTGGGTTCGATCCTGGACCCTGTGAGATGTTGACTACCTCGCCTGGTCTACAGGAGGTCGTGGGTTCGATCTCGACCCTGTGAGATGTTGACTACCTCGCCTGGTCTACAGGAGGTCGTGGGTTCGATCCCGGACCCTGTGAGATGTTGACTACCTCGCCTGGTGTACAGGAGGTCGTGGGTTCGATCCCGGACCCTGTGAGATGTTGACTACCTCGCCTGGTCTACAGGAGGTCGTGGGTTCAATCCCAGACCCTGTGAGATGTTGACTACCTCGCCTGGTCTACAGGAGGTCGTGGGTTCGATCCCGGACCCTGTGAGATGTTGACTACCTCGCCTGGTCTACAGGAAGTCGTGGGTTCGATCCCGGACCCTGTGAGATGTTGACTACCTCGCCTGGTCTACAGGAGGTCGTGGGTTCGATCCCGGACCCTGTGAGATGTTGACTACCTCGCCTGGTCTACAGGAGGTCGTGGGTTCGATCCCAGACCCTGTGAGATGTTGACTACCTCGCCTGGTCTACAGGAGGTCGTGGGTTCGATCCCGGACCCTGTGAGATGTTGACTACCTCGCCTGGTCTACAGGAGGTCGTGGGTTCGATCCCGGACCCTGTGAGATGTTGACTACCTCGCCTGGTCTACAGGAGGTCGTGGGTTCGATCCCGGACCCTGTGAGATGTTGACTACCTCGCCTGGTCTACAGGAGGTCGGTCGTGGGTTCGATCCCGGACCCTGTGACATGTTGACTACTTCGCCTGGTCTACAGGAGGTCGTGGGTTCGATCCCAGACCCTGTGAGATGTTGACTACCTCGCCTGGTCTACAGGAGGTCGTGGGTTCCATCCCGGACCCTGTGAGATGTTGACTACCTCGCCTGGTCTACAGGAGGTCGTGGGTTCGATCCCAGACCCTGTGAGATGTTGACTACCTCGCCTGGTCTACAGGAGGTCGTGGGTTCGATCCCGGACCCTGTGAGATGTTGACTACCTCGCCTGACCTACAGGAGGTCGTGGGTTCGATCCCGGACCCTGTGAGATGTTGACTACCTCGCCTGGTCTACAGGAGGTCGTGGGTTCGATCCCGGACCCTGTGAGATGTTGACTACCTCGCCTGGTCTACAGGAGGTCGTGGGTTCGATCCTGGACCCTGTGAGATGTTGACTACCTCGCCTGGTCTACAGGAGGTCGTGGGTTCGATCTCGACCCCTGTGAGATGTTGACTACCTCGCCTGGTCTACAGGAGATCGAGGGTTCGATCCTGGACCCTGTGAGATGTTGACTACCTCGCCTGGTCTACAGGAGGTCGTGGGTTCGATCCCGGACCCTGTGAGATGTTGACTACCTCGCCTGGTCTACAGGAGGTCGTGGGTTCGATCCCGGACCCTGTGAGATGTTGACTACCTCGCCTGGTCTACAGGAGGTCGTGGGTTCGATCCCAGACCCTGTGAGATGTTGACTACCTCGCCTGGTCTACAGGAGGTCGTGGGTTCGATCCCGGACCCTGTGAGATGTTGACTACCTCGCCTGACCTACAGGAGGTCGTGGGTTCGATCCCGGACCCTGTGAGATGTTGACTACCTCGCCTGGTCTACAGGAGGTCGTGGGTTCGATCCCGGACCCTGTGAGATGTTGACTACCTCGCCTGGTCTACAGGAGGTCGTGGGTTCGATCCTGGACCCTGTGAGATGTTGACTACCTCGCCTGGTCTACAGGAGGTCGTGGGTTCGATCTCGACCCCTGTGAGATGTTGACTACCTCGCCTGGTCTACAGGAGGTCGTGGGTTCGATCCTGGACCCTGTGAGATGTTGACTACCTCGCCTGGTCTACAGGAGGTCGTGGGTTCGATCCCGGACCCTGTGAGATGTTGACTACCTCGCCTGGTCTACAGGAGGTCGTGGGTTCGATCCCGGACCCTGTGAGATGTTGACTACCTCGCCTGGTCTACAGGAGGTCGTGGGTTCGATCCCGGACCCTGTGAGATGTTGACTACCTCGCCTGACCTACAGGAGGTCGTGGGTTCGATCCCGGACCCTGTGAGATGTTGACTACCTCGCCTGGTCTACAGGAGGTCGTGGGTTCGATCCCGGACCCTGTGAGATGTTGACTACCTCGCCTGGTCTACAGGAGGTCGTGGGTTCGATCCTGGACCCTGTGAGATGTTGACTACCTCGCCTGGTCTACAGGAGGTCGTGGGTTCGATCTCGACCCCTGTGAGATGTTGACTACCTCGCCTGGTCTACAGGAGATCGAGGGTTCGATCCTGGACCCTGTGAGATGTTGACTACCTCGCCTGGTCTACAGGAGGTCGTGGGTTCGATCCCGGACCCTGTGAGATGTTGACTACCTCGCCTGGTCTACAGGAGGTCGTGGGTTCGATCCCGGACCCTGTGAGATGTTGACTACCTCGCCTGGTCTACAGGAGGTCGTGGGTTCGATCCCGGACCCTGTGAGATGTTGACTACCTCGCCTGGTCTACAGGAGGTCGTGGGTTCGATCCCGGACCCTGTGAGATGTTGACTACCTCGCCTGACCTACAGGAGGTCGTGGGTTCGATCCCGGACCCTGTGAGATGTTGACTACCTCGCCTGGTCTACAGGAGGTCGTGGGTTCGATCCCGGACCCTGTGAGATGTTGACTACCTCGCCTGGTCTACAGGAGGTCGTGGGTTCGATCCTGGACCCTGTGAGATGTTGACTACCTCGCCTGGTCTACAGGAGGTCGTGGGTTCGATCTCGACCCCTGTGAGATGTTGACTACCTCGCCTGGTCTACAGGAGATCGAGGGTTCGATCCTGGACCCTGTGAGATGTTGACTACCTCGCCTGGTCTACAGGAGGTCGTGGGTTCGATCCCGGACCCTGTGAGATGTTGACTACCTCGCCATCAGCTCACTCACCCAGTCATTCACTCATACACACTCGCACAGACCCACAACCACCGAGCAACACACATCCACTCAATCGCGAGACATGAACTCATCCCCTCCCGCTGACAACAACTTTATTGACAACATAAACATCGATTACTTTAAGCAAATATTCAACAACTTAATCGACAGCATCGTAGCACGCGTCATGATGCATGTGCAGCGGGTCACGTGTACACAGGCGCGAGCGAGTGTCGGTGTGTCAGCGCGTGTCAGTGTGTGTGTCAGTGCGTGTCAGTGCGTGTCAGTGGCTGGGTCATGTAGCCCGCATGCCCAGCCACCGCATGCCTAAACAGCTTTTGTTCGGCCGGATCGAGGGGGCTAGACGGGCGCGGCACGGGCTAGAGAAGAGATGGAGTGATGTGGTGCAGGAGGACGTGCAGCTGAGTGGACTTGCCGATGACTGGTACCAGCGGTGTCAAGATCGGCCTCAGTGGAGGAGGCTCGTGAAGGACGCTACTGGGCAGTTGGAGGCAGTCGCCCTCCAACAACAACGGAGGGCGGAGGAGCGACGCTCACAACAACGAGCGGAGCGCCGGGTGGCTAAAGCACAGCAAGTTGGTACAGTAGGGGGCACAGGTGGTGCATCAGCCAGTCATCTCGGTCATCCGACCCGTGGCACCTGCTGGGTCTGCCCCGTGACCTCCTGCCAGCGGGCATACGACACTTCACGTGGCCTCAAGGTGCACATGGCCTGGCACAAGCGTCGTGGTGACGTCACCGCCACTTAGTGGCGAATGGCGGTTGTTGTTGTGTCAGTGCGTGCGTGTGCCTCAAATCAGTTACCTAGTGTAGTGGTGGTGGTGTAGTGGTGGTGGTGTGGTGAACATCGCTAGCAATGGGGGAGAGACAAAGGCGGCCGGGTGTGGTGGTGCTGGCCACCCACCCCCTCTGTGTGTGTAGCCACAGTGCCGGTAGCCTCCATAGGTGCTGCTACTCGCTACTAACAGCACTTGCCCCTACAGCCTGCTAGAGGCTACACGGGGGATCTTTGTCTGTGTGAAGTCAGGAAGAGATCTCGACACGTGCACTGGCGATGATTGTTTGATAACAGAGATGA
>NW_026891655.1:25040-30040 GCF_015708825.2 Lethenteron reissneri
CCACCCACTCACCCACCTCACCACTCACCCCACTCACCACCCACTCCCACTCACCCCACCTACTCACTCAGCCACCCACTCACTCACCCACCCACTCACTCACCACCCACTCACCCACCCACTCACCCTCTCGGTGTCCCCCAGCTCGTCTCTGCACTGTGCACAGCTCCTGTTGCTTGCACCAAGAAACCAGCACGCAGCAGCAGCAGCAGTACCAGCAGTAGTAGCAGCAGCAGTACCAGCAGCAGTAGTAGTACCATCAGTAGTGGTACCAGCAGCAGTAGTAGTACCATCAGTAGTGGTACCAGCAGCAGCAGCAGGAGCAGCAGCAGCAGTAGTACCATCAGCAGCAGCAGGAGCATCAGCAGCAGGAGCAGCAGCAGCGCCTGCGTGCGTGCAGTTGCAGCAGTCCTGCGTCCATCACTTAGCCGGTGAGACCCTGACGGAGACACACACAGAGCCTGGGTGTCTGTGTGTGTCTCTGTGTGTGTCTCTGTGTGTCTCTGTCTCTGTGTGTCTCTCTCTGTGTCTGTGTGTGTCTGTGTGTCTCTGTGTCCCTGCCTCTGTGTGTGTCTCTGTGTCTGTGTCTCTGTCTCTGTGTCTCTGTGTGTGTCTCTGTGTGTGTCTCTGTGTGTGTCTCTGTGTGTGTCTCTGTGTGTCTCTCTCTGTGTCTGTGTGTGTCTGTGTCCCTGCCTCTGTGTGTGTCTCTGTGTCTGTGTCTCTGTCTCTGTGTCTCTGTGTGTGTCTCTGTTGTTTCTCTGTGTCTCTGTGTCTCTGTCTGTGTCTTTGTGTCTCTGTGTGTCTGTGTCTCTGTGTCTCTGTGAGTCTCTGTGTGTGTGTCTGTGTCTCTGTGTCTCTGTGTGTGTCTCTGTGTCTGTGTGTGTCTCTGTGTGTGTCTCTGTGTGTGTCTCTGTGTCTCTGTGTCCCTGTCTTTGTGTCTCTGTGTGTGTCTCTGTGTCTCTGTCTCTGTGAGTCTCTGTGTCTCTGTGAGTCTCTGTGAGTCTCTGTGTCTCTGAGTCTCTGTGAGTCTCTGTGTCTCTGTGAGTCTCTGTGAGTCTCTGTGTGTGTTCTGGACAGGTGCGAGGGGCTGGTAACCCCTCCACCTTCAATTAACTACCACTAAACCACGACTAAAATATCTAATTAATAAGCTTGTGCCGGAGGCCCCGGGGGGACAGGCGTCTATGACGTCTCCTGGCCAAACCCCAATTGGCGGAGCCAGGAGATTGAATCTTCACCCTCGGGGCTCCTCCAGAAACAACAAAAAGCCACTTCGTGTGGCCACGTGGAATGTTCGAACGCTCACTGCGGAGGAGAGGCTGCCACTCCTCTGTCGGGAGCTGGACGGGTACCACCTGGATCTCTGTGGCATTCAGGAAGTCCGGTGGACCGGTTCTGGCTCCTGCCACCATGAGGGGTGGATAGTCCTCTACTCGGGGCAGGAGACTGCCAAACAACAGGGAGTGGCTCGGGTGGCTAAAGCACAGCAAGTTGGCACAGTAGGGGGCACAGGTGGTGCATCAGCCAGTCATCTCGGTCATCTCGGTCAGTCGACCCGTGGCACCTGCTGGGTCTGCCCCGTGACCTCCTGCCAGCGGGCGTTCGACATTTCACGTGGCAGCCTCAAGGTGCACTTGGCCTGGCACAAGCGTCGTGGTGACGTCACCGCCACTTAGTGGCGAATGGCGGTTGTTGTTGTGTCTGTGTCTGAGTATATCTCTGTGTGTGTGACTGTATGTGTGTCTGTGTGTGTGACTGTGTGTGACTGTGTGAGTGTGACTGTGTGTGACTGTGTGTGTGTGTCTGTGTGACTGTGTGTGTGTGTGACTGTGTGTGTGTCTGTATGTGTCTCTTGTGTGTGACTGTGTGTGTGTGTGTCTGTGTGTGTCTGTATCTGTGTGTGTGACTGTGTGTGTGTGTGACTGTGTGACTGTGTGTGTCTGTGTGTCTGTGTGTGTCTGTGTGTGTCTGTGTGTGTGACTGTGTGTGTGACTGTGTGTGTGTGTGACTGTGTGTGTGTCCGTGTGTCTGTGTGTGTCCGTGTGTCTGTGTGTGTGTGACTGTGTGTGTGTGTGACTGTGTGTGTGTGTGACTGTGTGTGTGTGTGACTGTGTGTCTGTGTGACTGTGTGACTGTGTCTGTATGTGAGTGTGTCTGTATGTGACTGTGTGACTGTGTGAGTGTGTGACTGTGTGTGACTGTGTGAGTGTGTGACTGTGTGTGACTGTGTGAGTGCAGGACTGTGCCAGGCTCCGTGTGAGCCGGCCCCGGCTCTGTTCCCACTGCCGCTGCTCTCGCTGAGCCAACTCAGACTCTCAGCCTCGCGGAGACTCCACACCATGAGGGTACAACAACAACCACAACCAACAACAACAACAAGAACAACCACAAGCACAACCACCACAACCACCATCACCGCCACGACAGCCACCACGACCACCACCACAATACAACCACCACAACAATAATAACAACAACCACCACAACCACCACTAACACCATTACCACTACCAACACTACATGTGACTGAGTGAGTGAGTGGCTGAGTGAGTGGCTGAGTGAGTGGCTGAGTGAGTGAGTGGCTGAGTGAGTGAGTGGCTGAGTGAGTGAGTGGCTGAGTGAGTGAGTGGCTGAGTGAGTGAGTGGCTGAGTGAGTGAGTGGCTGAGTGAGTGAGTGGCTGAGTGAGTGAGTGGCTGAGTGAGTGGTTGAGTGAGTGAGTGGTTGAGTGAGTGAGTGGTTGAGTGAGTTAGTGGTTGAGTGAGTGACTGACTGACTGACTGACTGAGTACCAGACTGACTGAGTGACTGACTGAGTGACTGACTGAGTGACTGACTGAGTGACTGACTGAGTGACTGACTGAGTGACTGACTGAGTGACTGACTGAGTGACTGACTGAGTGACTGACTGACTGACTGAGTGACTGACTGACTGACTGACTAACTGACTCGCTAACTAACTGACTCACTAACTAACTAACTGACTGACTGACTCGACTAACTGAGTGACTAACTGACTGACTGACTCACTGACTGTGTCTGCAGGCGACGTGTTCCATCTGCGTGTCACTCTGCACGGGCCGTGTGCTCTTCGCTTTGGGCGAGAAGTCGCCCAGAGCCCCATGGTGGAGCTGCCCCACGGTGGAGCCGCCCCACGGTGGAGCAGCCCCAGGGCGGAGCAGCTTCCTAGACTGGCTCCACCCTGGGGACGTGGGAGCTTTCGTCAGAGCGTCAGCGCACGCTCAGAACATCTCACTCGCTGGTGGTGGTGGGGAACGCTCACTCACTCACCCACTCACTCACCTACTCACTCACCTACTCACTCACTCAGCCACTCACTCACTCACTCAGCCACTCACTCAGTCACTCACCTACTCACTCAGCCACTCACTCACTCACTCACCTACTCACTCACCCACTCACTCACCCACTCACTCACCTACTCACTCAGTCACTCACCCACTCACCTACTCACTCACTCAGTCACTCACTCACCCACTCACTCACCTACTCACCCACCTACTCACTCACTCAACTACTCACCTACTCACTCAGCCACTCACTCAGTCACTCACTCACTCAGTCACTCACTCACCCACTCACCTAGACACACAGCCACTCACTCATTCAGCCACTCACACACTCAGCCACTCACACACTCACCTACTCACTCACCGAATCACCTATTCACTCACTAACTCAGTCACTCACTCACCTACTCACTCAGTCACCCACTCACCTACTCACTCAGTCACTCACCTACTCACTCACCTACTCACCCACTCATCCTACTCACTCACCTACTCACTCACCTACTCACCTATTCACTCACCTACTCACCCACTCACTCACTCACCCACTCACTCACCACCTCTCCCCTCTCCTCCCCAGATACAGGAGGCGTTGATGGTGTTGATGGTGGCCATGAGTCGTCATTCTACTGTCGATTCAAATCGTACGACACACACAGACACACACAGACACACACAGACACACACAGACACACACAGATACACACAGACACACACACACACACCTATCTGTCTCTGTGTCTCTGTCTGTGTCTCTGTCTGTATCTCTGTCTGTGTCTGTCTGTGTCTGTGTCTCTGTCTGTGTCTCTGTGTGAGTCTCTGTGTCTGTTTGTGTCTCTGTGTGAATGAGTGTCTGCGTCTCTGTGTCTCTGTATCTGTTTGTGTCTCTGTCTGTGTCTCTTTCTGTGTTTCTGTGTCTCTGTGTGAGTGAGTGTCTGTGTCTCTGTCTGTGTCTGTGTGTCTCTGTTTGTGTCTCTGTCTCTGTGTCTCTATCTGTGTCTGTGTGTGTGAGTGTCTGTGTCTCTGTGTCGGTGTGTCTCTGTTTGTGTCTCTGTCTGTGTCTCTGTGTCTCTGTCTGTGTCTCTGTCTGTGTCTCTGTGTGAGTGTCTGTGTCTCTGTCTGTGTCTCTATGTGAGTGAGTGTCTGTCTCTCTGTGTCTGTGTGTCTCTGTTTGTGTCTCTGTCTGTGTCTTTGTGTCTCTGTCTGTGTCTCTGTTTGTGTCTCTGTCTGTGTCTCTGTCTGTGTTTCTGTGTCTCTGTGTGAGTGTCTGTGTCTCTGTGTGTCTGTCTCTAACTCTGCGTCCATTTCACAGCCACAATGGTCCCTACAAGATGAGCGCATTCCTGGCGCTCGTTTTGGACCCGGAAGAGTCCCACAATGGAGCTCCGCGCGGGGACCAGGGAGAGGCCCACAACGGAGCTCCGCGCGGGGACCAGGGAGAGGCCCACAACGGAGCTCCGCGCGGGGACCAGGGAGAGGCCCACAACGGAGCTCCGCGCGGGGACCAGGGAGAGGCCCACAACGGAGCTCTGCGCGGGGACCAGGGAGAAGCCCACAACGGAGCTCCGCGCGGGGACCAGGGAGAGGCCCACAACGGAGCTCCGCGCGGGGAACAGGGAGAGGCCCACAACGGAGCTCCGCGCGGGGAACAGGGAGAGGCCCACAACGGAGCTCCGCGCGGGGAACAGGGA
>NW_026891656.1:0-14892 GCF_015708825.2 Lethenteron reissneri
GGCCTTAATAGGTGCAGTTAAGTCTGAGAGATGCCAGTCATCTCAGGTAATTTACAACACCTACCCGGGTCTGTCCCCTGACTTCCTGCCAGCGGCCTTACGCACTTCACGTGATGACCCCGTCATTGTATTGTCTGCTGATCTATTTGGTTATTTATATTGTCCGCAATGACGTTAGTGATTATTTCCCTGTCAAAATCAGACCCGCATCTTCGAAAGGGTCCTTGCCGAATGCCCGGGACCGGTTCAGATAATTGCCACTGGGTGTTGGTGGCCGTGAGCGGGAATCGAACTCGGGTCGCCGGTTTGTAGATCAACGCGCTAACCGCGTACACGTACATACGTACAGCGTACCCCGTGTGACGTAGCGTCACGTAGCACCAGCCCAGACTGGGCATGAGTCCGTTAAGGGTGCGGCTGCTATTGGTTTTATCGCCACTGAGTAAGTTGCGATGTATAAGAGATAAGATTGCGACCGAACGGAGCGGTGATACCGGAACCGTGGCGTAAATGACCCCACGCCCCCCCAGTTGTCGCTCACGAGCCAACTGAAGTGACAAATGGCGACTGTTATTGTTGGTATCTTCATTGGCCTTAATCACAAGATAAGACCCGGCATTGCTTTTTGAAAATTTGTCGAGTAGAAGTACGCGTGAACCTACATTGACCTTTGCCCCCCCTTCCGAAACAACGGCGGCAGCATCGTCAACGATGGCCCATTAACTTTGAGCCTTGCTCTGCCCCCCCCCGCCACCGCTCTCTCTCTCCGTGTGTCAGATCGGCACTCGCCTCTCACGCGATGAGCTCCTGACCGACTCTCCTGCCCCCCCCCCCCCCACCGGGAGACTCTCACGCACCTGACGGTGTGGGGGGGGGGCTGGCGGCCCGGGAGGGGGATGGTGAGCGGAACAACGGGAGGGGAGGAGGAGTTGAGTCGCGGCGGTGCCAATAAGGGCGGCAGCGATGGTCGTGGAGCGGTAGTGCCGTCACAGCCGCTGGACGACTTCGCCGTTGAGTGCGCACGCAGTGAGACCGGCACTGGGTCGGAACGGGTCCAGGCTCCAGGCCGCAAGGAAGGGGGACTGTGACGGGGGAGGGGTGGCGGGCACCACTTTGATGAGCTTCACAGCTCATCGGATTCCTCCTGTCAAAATATTCCGATTTAGCTCCTTGCAACACGGGCCCGTGTGAACCACACTGCGCAAGTGCTACTCCTGCTGTTGCTGCCGGTAGCAACAGCGCCTCTCCTGCCGCCGGAGGAAGGCAACCGTGGCAGGCCGGGTGGGATTGTGGGAAATGGCCTGTCAGCGCCGGCGCGTGCCCGGCTGGCGCCTCTTCCTCGTCGCCTGCTTCCTCTCGTGGCTGCTGGCGCTCGCCGCCGTGTGCCTGCTGCTGGGCGACGTCAACCGCGACACCTACGCTCCCGCCGCCCTCTCGCGCTCGCTGGGCGCCGTCACGCGACTCCTGGGGAGCGGCGGTGACGGCGGCGACCGCCGCCGCCCGCGACCCTCGCGGAAACCTCCGAGCGCCGCCGATGACGGTGGAATCGGCGGGAGGCGACGGGACGACGGATTCCGCGGGCCGGCGCGGCCGGGTCCGGCGGAATCCTTCGCGGGGAATCCCCCCCGGGCTCTGCTGCTCGCCAATCGGGAAGACGGGCGGCTCGGGGCAGGGGCCGAGCTCTCGCCGCCGCCGCCCGCGGAGGCCGGTGGCGACGGGCCGGCGTTCCGGAGGGCGCACGGCAGGAGCGGTCCTGAAGGTCGTGTCGCGAGACGGCGTCGCGCCGGCGGGAGGTTCCGTGGGGAACGGCCGGGCGAGACCGCGACCCCAGCAACCCCGACCCCAACAACCCCGACCGAGACACCAACAACCCCGGTGGCCCCAACGACGGCCGCGACCGCGGCCCGCGGCGCGTCCCGCCGCGTGGCCACGCGCGATCCACGCGGGTGTGGAACGAGGGCACGGGCTCGCGGCAGCTGGCGCCGCGCCTGCAGCGGGCGCGCGAGAAGTACATCGAGCAGAACAAGCACGGCGTGCGCTACGCCGGAGCGGTCGCGGCCTCCTCCCGCGGGCCGCTGTCGGCGGCCGGCCGCCGCGACCTCCTGTGCCTGGTGGCCGAGCGGGTGGCGGCGCTGCGGTCGACGCTCACGCTCGGAGGCTCCGAGGCGCCCTTCTCCGCGATGGGCGCGTGGAGGGAGGCGCTGGACGCGGGCGGGCTGGAGCGCGCCGTGTCCGGGGGGCGCTCGCTGGAGCGCTGCGCCGTCGTGTCGTCGGCAGGAGCCATGCTCGGGTCGGGGCTGGGACGAGAAATCGGTGAGGGTTGTGTGTGTGTCACCTCCCCCACCCCTCTCCTTCTTACCCCCACACCCCTTCCACACACGTTCCACCAACTGGAAAGGTTTGAGAGAAGCAATGAGATGGTAGCGGTGGTTGAGCGATTCAGCCAGATCATCAGGGCGATGCGGTGCCGAGATGTTAACTACCTCACCTGTTCTACAGGAGGTTGTGGGTTTGATCCCCGGTTTTTCCGACCACATTGGGAAACGCGCGTTAAGAGTATTTGGCTGCTATAAATGTCCACGTTGGGCTTATTATTTGTGGCCAGGCCGCTTCTGAAAAAGAGCCACAAAGCTCGGTGGGCCTTACCTGGTAAAATGAACCTCGTTTCTTTTTGTCATGGCCCGTGCAATTTTAAATCATCGAGATTGAATGCTCCATCAATTTTCGAACTGATTTTGGTGTTTGGTTTGTTGAGCACGGTTGGCCTCGTACGGCGCGAAAGAAGTTCAACATACATTGAACAAGCACCTCCCAGGTCGTGACCTCCAACCCTGTCGCTGGGTATTGTTGTCCACAGGAGGCTCACAATGGCCTCGTCAGATATACGATACACACACGCATTAGTATGCAGCAGCGAACCGCTATAGTAGGTCACGTGTAGCCAACCATGTGACTGACCTAAAGCCTCCAGTGACACTGAGGGTCAGTGTTGATGCCGTGGGTCAGTGTTGATGCTGTGTCAGTGTTGAGGCTGTGGGTCAGCGTTGAGGCTGTGGGTCAGCGTTGAGGCTGTGGGTCAGTGTTGAGGCTGTGTGTCAGTGTTGAGGCTGTGGGTCAGTGTTGAGGCTGTGTGTCAGTGTTGAGGCTGTGTGTCAGTGTTGAGGCAGTGTGTCAATGTTGAGGCTGTGTGTCAGTGTTGAGGCTGTGGGTGAGTGAGGCTGTGTGTCAGTGTTGAGGCTGTGTGTCAGTGTTGAGGCTGTGTGTCAGTGTTGATGCTGTGGGTCAGTGTTGAGGCCGTGGGTCAGTGATGATGCTGTGGGTCAGTGTTGAGGCTGTGGGTCAGTGATGATGCTGTGGGTCAGTGTTGAGGCTGTGGGTCAGTGTTGACGTTGTGGGTTCATGTTGCGAGTTCCTTTAAAGGCCCTCACCATCGCGCCCCTCCTCCGACAGACGCTCACGACGCTGTGCTCCGCTTCAACGCCGCGCCGACCGAACACTTCGAGAATGACGTCGGGACCAAGACCACGATCCGTCTCGTTAACTCCCAGGCAAGCGCTGCGGTGTAGCACAAGACAAAGCAGAGTAGAACACGTATCAGAGTAGAACAAGTAACAGAGTAGAACAAGTAACAGAGTAAACAAGTAACAGAGTAGAACAAGTAACAGAGTAGAACAAGTAACAGAGTAGAACAAGTAACAGAGTAGAACAAGTAACAGAGTAGAAGCAGTAACAGAGTAGAACAAGTAACAGAGTAGAACAAGTAACAGAGTAGAACAAGTAACAGAGTAGAACAAGTAACAGAGTAGAACAAGTAACAGAGTAGAACAAGTAACAGAGTAGAACCAGTAACAGAGTAGAACCAGTAACAGAGTAGAACACGTATCAGAGTAGAACAAGTAACAGAGTAGAACAAGTAACAGAGTAGAACAAGTAACAGAGTAGAACAAGTAACAGAGTAGAACAAGTAACAGAGTAGAAGCAGTAACAGAGTAGAAGCAGTAACAGAGTAGAACAAGTAACAGAGTAGAACAGGTAACAGAGTAGAACCAGTAACAGAGTAGAAGCAGTAACAGAGTAGAACAAGTAACAGAGTAGAACAGGTAACAGAGTAGAAGCAGTAACAGAGTAGAACAAGTAACAGAGTAGAAGCAGTAACAGAGTAGAACCAGTAACAGAGTAGAACAGGTAACAGAGTAGAAGCAGTAACAGAGTAGAACAAGTAACAGAGTAGAAGCAGTAACAGAGTAGAACCAGTAACAGAGTAGAACAGGTAACAGAGTAGAAGCAGTAACAGAGTAGAACAAGTAACAGAGTAGAACAAGTAACAGAGTAGAACCAGTAACAGAGTAGAAGCAGTAACAGAGTAGAACAAGTAACAGAGTAGAACAGGTAACAGAGTAGAAGCAGTAATAGAGTAGAACAAGTAACAGAGTAGAAGCAGTAACAGAGTAGAAGCAGTAACAGAGTAGAACAAGTAACAGAGTAGAACAGGTAACAGAGTAGAAGCAGTAACGGAGTAGAACAAGTAACAGAGTAGAACAAGTAACAGAGTAGAAGCAGTAACGGAGTAGAACAAGTAACAGAGTAGAACCAGTAACAGAGTAGAACCAGTAACAGAGTAGAACAAGTAACAGAGTAGAACAAGTAACAGAGTAGAACCAGTAACAGAGTAGAACAAGTAACAGAGTAGAACCAGTAACAGAGTAGAACAAGTAACAGAGTAGAACCAGTAACAGAGTAGAACAAGTAACAGAGTAGAACCAGTAACAGAGTAGAACAAGTAACAGAGTAGAACCAGTAACGGAGTAGAACCAGTAACGGAGTAGAACCAGTAACAGAGTAGAACAAGTAACAGAGTAGAACCAGTAACGGAGTAGAACCAGTAACAGAGTAGAACAAGTAACAGAGTAGAACCAGTAACGGAGTAGAACCAGTAACAGAGTAGAACAAGTAACAGAGTAGAACCAGTAACAGAGTAGAACCAGTAACAGAGTAGAACAAGTAACAGAGTAGAACCAGTAACGGAGTAGAACCAGTAACAGAGTAGAACAAGTAACAGAGTAGAACCAGTAACGGAGTAGAACCAGTAACAGAGTAGAACAAGTAACAGAGTAGAACAAGTAACAGAGTAGAACAAGTAACGGAGTAGAACACGTAACAGAGTAGAACCAGTAACAGAGTAGAACCAGTAACAGAGTAGAACCAGTAACAGAGTAGAACAAGTAACGGAGTAGAACACGTAACAGTAGAACCAGTAACAGAGTAGAACACGTAACAGAGTAGAACCAGTAACAGAGTAGAACAAGTAACAGAGTAGAACACGTAACAGAGTAGAACCAGTAACAGAGTAGAACAAGTAACAGAGTAGAACAAGTAACAGAGTAGAACCAGTAACAGAGTAGAACCAGTAACAGAGTAGAACAAGTAACAGAGTAGAACAAGTAACAGAGTAGAACCAGTAACAGAGTAGAACAAGTAACAGAGTAGAACAAGTAACAGAGTAGAACAAGTAACAGAGTAGAACCAGTAACAGAGTAGAACAAGTAACAGAGTAGAACAAGTAACAGAGTAGAACAAGTAACAGAGTAGAACCAGTAACAGAGTAGACATAGAGTAGAACAAGTAACAGAGTAGAACAAGTAACAGAGTAGAACAAGTAACAGAGTAGAACCAGTAACAGAGTAGAACCAGTAACAGAGTAGAACCAGTAACAGAGTAGAACCAGTAACAGAGTAGAACCAGTAACAGTAGAACCAGTAACAGAGTAGAACAAGTAACAGAGTAGAAGCAGTAACAGAGTAGAACCAGTAACAGAGTAGAACCAGTAACAGAGTAGAACAAGTAACAGAGTAGAACAAGTAACAGAGTAGAACAAGTAACAGAGTAGAACCAGTAACAGAGTGGAACCAGTAACAGAGTGGAACAAGTAACAGAGTAGAACAAGTAACAGAGTAGAACAAGTAACAGAGTAGAACCAGTAACAGAGTAGAACCAGTAACAGAGTAGAACCAATAACAGAGTAGAACAAGTAACAGAGTAGAACAAGTAACAGAGTAGAACAAGTAACAGAGTAGAACAAGTAACAGAGTAGAACAAGTAACAGAGTAGAACAAGTAACAGAGTAGAACAAGTAACAGAGTAGAACAAGTAACAGAGTGGAACAAGTAACAGAGTAGAACCAGTAACAGAGTAGAACAAGTAACGGATGAAGGCGCGGCCCTGCAGCTGCCTGCTCACGCCACTGTTGGCAGAAGGGGCCTCCGCTCCTAGGCGGGGCTCCAGAGAGCTCCTCTAAGAGGGTATTTGGCCTACTCTTCCACGCTGGTCAGGCATCTTGGATAGAGTTGGGGGTACCCACACTTTACCCCACACACGACACGTCTGTCGATCGGCTGGCTTTTGAACAGGGGGTGTTCTGGGTCGAGAGAAAACATTGGAACGTTCCTCCCCACTGGAGGTGCATTGCTGGGTCCCAGGAATACATTGCCGCGGTGGCTATGAGATGTTAGCCACCTCGCCCGGTATACAGGAGGTCGTGGGTTCGATCCAGACTCGGACACCTTGGAGTTTGCTTGTTCTCGCCGTAGTCGTGGGTAATTTTCTCCGGGTCCTCCGGTTTCTCCCTCCACATTTGAAGAATCGACGTGCGCTTACGGTGTTTGGCTAATGCTATAAATTTCCACGTGATAAGCCACTTTGTCGAGCTATCATTTGTAGGGCGAAGTCGCTTCTGAAAAATATCTACACAGCCTCAGGGCGCCTTACCTAGTAAAAAGTAAAATAAAAATATCGTTTGTAAAATAGTTCTAATAGAGAATTTGGCTGCAATAAAGTTCCACGTGATAATACGCTTTTGCTGAGCTATCATTTGCAGGGCGAAGTCGCTTCCGAAAAAGATCTACACAGCCTCAGCGGGGCCTTACCTAGTAAAAAGTAAAATAAAAAATATCGTTTGTAAATAGTTCTAATAGAGAATTTTGCTGCAATAAAGTTCCACGTGATAATACGCTTTTGCTGAGCTATCATTTGCAGGGCGAAGTCGCTTCCGAAAAAGATCTACACAGCCTCAGCGGGGCCGTGACCTGTTAAACTAAGAAGTAGTTTAGTTTAGACGGCGGCGGGCCGTGAAAGGGTTCAAGAGGGCGTCTAAGAATCACCCCCCTCCCGGGTCTGCCCCTCGCGTTCGCAGATCCTGGCTCGGCCTCAGAACAACTTCTCCCGGAGCACTCTCTACCGTGACGTGGCGCTGCTTGTGTGGGACCCGGCGCCGTACTCACTCAACCTGACACAGGTACAGGGGGTGGGGGGGGGGCGGGGCGGGGGGGGCACTACGCCGCCAACAGACTGTTGGGGCAAGTGGTGTACAATGACAAAGACATACGATTCCCCCGTATAGCCTTCAATAGAATGTTGGGGCAAGTGCTGGACAATGACAGTCATAAGATTTCCCCGTATAGCCTTCCCTAGAATGTTGGGGCAAGTGGTGTACAATGACAAAGTCATACGATTCCCCCGTATAGCCTTCAATAGAATGTTGGGGCAAGTGCTGGACAATGACAAAGTCATACGATTCCCCCGTGTAGCCTTCAATAGAATGTTGGGGCAAGTGGTGTACAATGACAAAGTCATACGATTCCCCCGTATAGCCTTCAATAGAATGTTGGGGCAAGTGCTGGACAATGACAAAGTCATACGATTCCCCCGTATAGCCTTCAATAGAATGTTGGGGCAAGTGCTGGACAATGACAAAGTCATAAGATTCCCCCGTATAGCCTTCTATAGAATGTTGGGGCAAGTGCTGGACAATGACAAAGTCATACGATTCCCCCGTATAGCCTTCAATAGAATGTTGGGGCAAGTGCTGCTGTTAGCGAGTAGCTCACCTATGAAGGCCGGTACGGTGCACGAGGAGAGGGAGGTAGTGTGGTTAGAAAAGTGCCCGACCGCCTTTGTCTCCCCAGGTACTCATTTAAGACTGTGGCCGGTTCACATTACGTAGCCACAGATGGTCGCTGTTGCCGGGAATCCAACTGAGGTCACTGTACTCATGGTACGGTAATCATCTGAGGCTGAGTCGACCTAGGAGAGGCTCAGGATCGGTTCAAACAATCGTCACCGGTGTTAGCCATGAGCGGGAATCGAACCCGGCTCGCCAGGTTCATAGCGCAGCGTCGCGCTAACCGCTACACCACCACACACAGGCACAAAGATCCCCCGTGTAGCCTTCACAGACTGTAGGGGCAAGTGCTGTTAGCGAGCACCTATGAAGGCCAGAACGGTACACCAGGGGATGGGTGGCCAGCACCACGCCAGACCGCCCTTGTTTCCCGAGCGGTGATGTTTACACACCGCACCAGGTACTCATTTGAGACTGAGTCGACCTAGGGAGGCCCAGGACCAGTTAAAACAATCGTCACCGGTGTTGGCCGTGAGCGGGAATCGAACCCGGCTCGCCAGGTTCGTATCGCAGCGTAGCGCTAACCGCTACACCACCACACACACCATGCGTACGAGGTGGATGTGCGTGTGCCTTTGACAAGTCCTCCCCATCTCGGCCATCCCCCAGTGGTTCCACGACCCGGACTACAACTTCTTCCCTGCGTTCCTGCGCCGCCGGCAACGCCACCCAACGCAGCCGGCGTTCGTGCTGCACCCCGCCTACCTGTGGCGCATCTGGGAACTGCTGCAGGACAGCGCCACGGAGCGCATCCAGCCCAACCCACCGTCCTCCGGCTTCCTGGGTACGCAGGCAAAGATCCCCCCCCATCCCCCCCCCGCCCCCCATCCCCCCCCCTCCCCCCCCCCCCCCCGCCCCCCCCCCCCCCCCCCCCCCCGCCCCCCACCGCCCCCCGCCCCCCCCCGCCCCCCCGTTTTAGCCTTCACAGACTTGTTGGAGCAAGCGCCGTCAGCGAGTAGGACCCTACGATCAGAATTCAGAATTTGAATTCATACTGGAGGAATCCGATGAGCTGTGAAGCTCTTTTAGATTTAAAGCTTTCGTGACTGCAGGGATTCATCTTCTTGGTTCTTTCGGTAAAGTCACGTAGTAGGGAAGTAATTAAACAATAAAAATAAAACAATACAATTCTTACGACGTTTCGACTGCAACACAAGCAATGGAAACGTCGTGCGAATTTTATTGTTTTATATTTTATTATTTTATTATTTCCCTTCTACGTGACTTTACCGAAAGAACCAAGAATAAGAAACATCTCAAAGTAGATTCATCGTTTTCTGCTTAAAATACTCGGAGGGGCCAGCTGAGGCTTTTCCCGTAGAAGTGGCTGGGCCACTGGGTCAGGCGAGATGGGCTTATTCGTACTTGACGCGCGCTCAGCACAGCGGTGCCCCATCTGCTGGACAAAGCCCGCTGCTGCACCTCGTGCAAGCGACACCACCTACAGAGCACGAGTGACCACTTTGCAATAAAGCTTTCGTGACTGCAGGGATTCATCTTCTTGGTTCTTTCGGTAAAGTCACGTAGAATGGAAAGAATAAAATAATAAAAATAAAACATAATAAAATAATTCTCACGACGTTTCGGCCACAACGCAAGCAGCCGTCCTCAGGTGGAGAGCAGGTCTGTCGACAGACCTGCTCTGGTACGCAGGAGATCGTGGGCACAACCCAGACCCTGACGCCCGCTGTATATTGAGAGTTTGTGCGTTCTCCCCGTGGTCGCCGTAGATTTTTCTCCGGATCCTCCGGCCCGCGTTTAGAATCAACGTGCGGCTAGAGTATTTGGCTGCGGTGAATGTCCACACGGCGATAAGCCGCGTCGATGAGTGCCTTCATTTGTTGGGCCACGTCGCTTCTGAAAAATAGCTGTTGTAGCTCCGGTGAGCCTTACCTGCTAAGATACAAACCGTTTTGTTTTTAGCCGAGCGTGAAACGTGCGTGCCCGCATCTCGGTCTGTACGTGCCCCCCACCCCCCTTAACGCGTGTCTCCACGTGCGTGCGTGCGTGCGCGAGCAGGCGTCGTGCTGATGATGTGGCTTTGCGACGAGGTGAGCGTTTACGAGTTCCTGCCGTCGCGGCGCCGCACCGACCTGTGCCACTACCACGAGGACTACACGGACCGGGCGTGCACCGAGGGGGCCTACCACCCCCTGCTCTACGAGAAGAACCTCGTCAAGAGACTCAGCACCTCCTCCGACCACGACCTCTTTTGGGCCGGGAGAGCCACCCTGCCGGGACTGAGGAGGGCGATGGAGAGCTGCCCCCCGCGGACTCGCCAATAATCGTGGCCGCCCAAACTGTTGCGGTCGACGACATCGTCGTTGCGTTCGCCGTCACGGATGGGGGATGACGATCGCTGGGATTGCGTCGGCAAGGAAGAGCGTCGTCGCAACAATCATGGCCATCTAAACCTCAACGTTGTGATGACGATGACGACGATAACAGGTGATTGTGGTCGGGAGGTCCGCAATTCTCATCCATTGGCTGCTGGACTGGGCCCTGCCACTGGAACGTGGAATTTATAGTGGTGTCGCCTTGTAAACCTGCTACCCTTGCCGCCACTGTTGACCCATACCAACAGCACCAGGAATTGCCGCAAGGGACTTTACCAAAGCAATCCTGTAAGACTCCACGATGTCATCATCACCGCGAGAAAGCCATTATGTTTCCGGTCAATGTACTTTCAAGAGCGATTGGGTTTTTTTTTGTCCAATCCAACCGGGAAAACGGGAATCGGCCAACGATTGCCGATTTATGATTTGAAAAACCACAACAACGACACCGAACGTCGTTTTATTAAAGAGAGGGTGAGTGACGATTAGAGGACGTAGGGACGGACGCTGTACAATGAAGAAGCTTGACAACCAGTGAATGGACTCCAACCTAGGAAGCTGCGGTGTCGCGTATCTGTATTTGTTGCGTTTAGAATATTTGGCTGCTCCAAATTGCCACCTGACGATAAGCCACTTCGTTGAGCTATCATTTGTGGCCAGGTCGCTTCCGGAAAAAGAACTGGCACAGTATTAGCTCAGTGGGGCTTCAACAGAAGAAAAGTTTCTACTCTTTGGTTCATTCGGTAAAGTCACGTAGGTATAAAATAAAAATAAAAGTTTAGTTCATCTGTGATCCGGCATGATTGAGGAAAGGGTCAGCGGATCACACGGAGATTTTACAAAACTCCCAAACCCGCTAGGGGCTTCGGTTAAGCCAGATGTGCGGTACAACAAGGGGGGGGGGGGGATGGTTGTGCGAACCCATATGTGCAGACCTTTCGAGCATTAACCCATCGTATACAAGGTGGGGTTTTCTCCAGGTGGTCCGGGTTTTAGGACAATGAACGGAAAACAAACGGAATTTGTTTCGACAATTTAATTGTTTCAACGATCAACAGTTCGACAATTTAATTGTTTGGACGATTGACAGTTCGCTAATTGCATTTTCCAACAATGAAATTGTTTCGACAAGCAACAGAATAGTTTTAATAATTCGTTGCTCATAATGGCCTGATTCAGGACTCTCTTGAAAATGAGTCCTGAGGTTCGGCGAGTGAGACGAGCGCGCGAGTCTTCCCTCGATGACGCGAATTATTTTTCAACTTCTTAACACCTGGGATTTTTCCGCAGCCAATGCTACGATTCACGATCGCTCTTCCGGGTTCGGCAACGACATCGTGATTTGTGCCAAATTTGCGTTGAGTTAATTTACCCTCCACCACCCAACACAGTCATATAAAAGAATTGTCACGCCAGTGTACGCGTGTCGAACAACACGCTACATTCCTCTCCTTTACACTGAGACCTCCTTTACCAGTGGCAAAATATAGTAGTAGGTTTTTACCCTTTAAACTGGTACAAAACTGACACCTTTATACAAGGTATCATGTTTGCAATAACCGCAACACAAGCAGTCAAATTGCATGTGTTGCGGTTATTGCAAACATGATGCCTTGTATAAAGGTGTCAGTTTTGTACCAGTTTAAAGGGTAAAACCTACTACTATTCCTCTCCTGATTCTTTTAGCTCACTCACCGGCAAGCTGGAGAACAATTCTCACAATGGAAATTAGAGACTCGTTGCTAATTGTACACGCGACTGCTCATCGGCTGCGTCGGATGGTGGAGGGAATTGGCAAACGCAAATTAAGATGTGTTGACAACATTCACAATGTTTATTGCAGAGCCGTGACTAGCGGTGGATTTGCCGGCATGAACTGCGTGGGAGTTCTTGGGGGCTGGGAGCGGGAATTCAGCTTCTATGGCATCCATTCGCGGGAGCTTCGGCTGGCTTCGTTGATGATCTTAAACACGACCGATCCCAGCAATAGAATGTTCAAATGTATACCCGTTCACTGTCTGGTAAGCCGACTAGGTTGGTTACTAAAAGTACAGATATACACACACACAAAGTACATAATACCAAAGCCATGTTAAGTATGGTATCCACACGCCTGCGTGCGCGCATAACGGAGCGGTAGGGTGCGGTGGTTACTGCGCCCTGCGCAATGAAACCCAGAGATGTAACACCAGGACCTGGGCCTCTCCTAAATCGACTCGGCCATAAAAGAGTGCCTTGGCAGGGCGTGTGAACACCGGTGCCAGGGAGACAAAGACGGCGGGGCTGGCGTGGTGCAGCATGCACCACCACCTCTCCTTTGCCGTGCCGGTCGCTCGCCAACAGCCACCAGATCTGCGAGGCCAAATGGAGGATCTGTATATGTAGACGACAGTGATTTGTTGATGTTAAAATATCAATCTTATTTTGACAAGGGGCCCTCAATGCATGCAATACAGAACCCTCATCTCATCCGATCGTAGCAAAACAAAACCCTCATTGATTCAGAGGATTCTCGCAATCAGTGTATCGTCAACGGATCGCTGCGATTCATTCACGCGCGCACGCGCAGACACAAGTGACGCACTCAATGCTCAGAGGAGCATCGGTCATTGCTCCCGTCTTTGGGCTATTCTGAGAGAGTGCTGGAAATTCCGCATTGTTTTCTTCCATGGAGAGGGGGGGGGGGGGCAGCCTGTCCCATAAGATGAACGTTGTTGAAATCCCCACGAAGTTGCATCAGGTTTATCGACCCCCTCCCCAGCAAGATGATGAACCATGGCGACCCGCACCAGGGTTTGAACTCGCAACCTACCGGTCACGAGTCAACCGCTCGGACCGCAGCACCGCCGCCACCGTCACCACTCAGGTGGGGTCATGCTTTGGACAGACTGTGCCCCGCCAAAGGAATGTGGAATTTCTACCGCTGCGTTTGGGGGGGGGGAGGAGGGGTTTAGCCTGTGGATAATGAGCTCCAGCCACAACGATTTTTTTCACTTAAAAAAATAAAAGTACGAATAAACTGCACTAAACACGAGCTTAAAAAAAAACCTTACTTTGTACAGAAAAAAAATTTGACGTTTTTTGATAAACTCCTTTATACATAAACGTTGCGTGCATAATGCTCGTCAGCAGTCACTTGTTAAGTATTTTATTCACGCGCCGGTACTGTATATCCCAGGAGGGAATTGGGATCTTTGTGGAAAGGTTTTTAAGAAAAAAAAGTAAAGCAAAAAAAAACTCCCGAGGCTTGATAAACAAAAACACTTTTCGGATGCGATGAATTTAAAATTGGGTAAAATACAGTTGGGCTTAGTTTACAATTAAAAATATGCAGTCTTACATATCATTTTAATGAGGTTCAAACATTGTTTCAAACTGAGTGTCACCTTGGCCATCATGATTGCGACCGTCATATCAGTGCCAGTGTCCACCGTTATCGTCACTACCGTCATCATCATCACCATCATCACCACCACCATTATCATCACCACCATTATCATCACCACCTCCATCATCACCACCACCATCATCACCATCATCACCGTCATCACCATTACCACCATCATCATCACCGTCATCACCATTACCATCACCGTCATCACCATTACCACCATCATCATCATCACCATTACCACCACCACCATCATCACCATATCATCACCACCGTCATCATCATCGTCACCACCATCATCATCGTCATCACCATCATCGTCACCATCGTCATCATTGTCACCACCATCATTGTCATCACCATCATTGTCACCACCATCATTGTCACCACCATCATCGTCATCATCACCACCACCATCATCACCATCACCATCATCACCATCATTGTCACCACCACCATCACCACCACCATCATCATCATCACCGTCATCATCACCATCGATGTCCCGAGGCTGTCATCCCAGTCTGGAAGAACTCTCTGTCTGGCTCCTCACTCCACTCACAGCTCACAGCTCAGGTTGCTTGCTCGCCACACAGACAGCCGCTGTCCCCCCCCCCCCCCCGTGAGTGATTCTACAGCTGTGGAGACACGTGGGGTGGCACTGGGAGCTGGGTGCGGGTGAGCGCGAGTTTTATTTCGATTTACAGATTTCACCATTTTTCAGTTAACACACCAACAATCCGGCAAAGCGTTTCAACCCTTCAAACAAATTCATCGCACCTGAATCTGGACGCCAAATCACAACAGGCACAGGAGGCACAACTGATGGAAAAAAACCGATTCCATCATTAAGTGCGGCCACACGCGTCGACATCGATTTGCCCCTTTGGAGCCAGTGGTGGAAATTCCACGTTACCGTGCCGGGAGCGATTTCCTCATGGGACGAATGGAACTCGGCGGTCACGGCGAACATGAGCTGGCGAGCGCTGCCGATTTCTCCCCACCAACATCGCCGTCGACCGAGCGCCAGGCAAAGTGCGGGTGAAGTTCCGGTCAATCAAACCTCACGCGACTGGCACTGGAGTGCAGAGGCCTTCATCCAACAGTGTATTTGACCCTAAAGGGCTGCGAATTTTTTTAATTTCAATGAAATGAAAGGGGACAATGAAGGGGTTCGAGATTGTTGAATTGACGTTCTTCATGAGAAA
>NW_026891657.1:0-13192 GCF_015708825.2 Lethenteron reissneri
AGATAATGTAGCTACTCTAGATGTTGACTACCTCGCCTGGTCTACAGGAGGTCGTGGGTTCGATCCTGTAGCTACTGTAGATGTTGACTACCTCGCCTGGTCTACAGGAGGTCGTGGGTTCGATTCTGTAGCGACTGTAGATGTTGACTACCTCGCCTGGTCTACAGGAGGTCGTGGGTTCGATTCTGTAGCTACTCTAGATGTCGACTACCTCGCCTGGTGTACAGGAGGTCGTGGGTTCGATCCTGCAGCTACTGTAGATGTTGACTACCTCGCCTGGTCTACAGGAGGTCGTGGGTTCGATCCTGTAGGTACTGTAGATGTTGACTACCTCGCCTGGTGTACAGGAGGTCGTGGGTTCGATCCTGAAGCTACTGTAGATGTTGACTACCTCGCCTGGTCTACAGGAGGTCGTGGGTTCAATCCCAGACCCTGTGAGATGTTGACTACCTCGCCTGGTATACAGGAGGTCGTGGGTTCAATCCCTGGACCCTGTGAGATGTTGACTACCTCGCCTGATGTACAGGAGGTCGTGGGTTCGATTCTGTAGCGACTGTAGATGTTGACTACCTCGCCTGGTCTACAGGAGGTCGTGGGTTAGATCCTGTAGCTACTCTAGATGTTGACTACCTCGCCTGGTCTACAGGAGGTCGTGGGTTCGATTCTGTAGCTACTGTAGATGTTGACTACCTCGCCTGATGTACAGGAGGTCGTGGGTTAGATCCTGTAGCTACTGTAGATGTTGACTACCTCGCCTGATGTACAGGAGGTCGTGGGTTCGATCCTGTAGCTACTGTAGATGTTGACTACCTCGCCTGGTCTACAGGAGGTCGTGGGTTCGATCCTGTAGGTACTGTAGATGTTGACTACCTCGCCTGGTGTACAGGAGGTCGTGGGTTCCATCCTGTAGCTACTCTAGATGTCGACTACCTCGCCTGGTCTACAGGAGGTCGTGGGCTCGATTCTGTAGATACTGTAGATGATGACTACCTCGCCTGGTGTACAGGAGGTCGTGGGTTCGATTCTGTAGCTACTCTAGATGTTGACTACCTCGCCTGGTGTACAGGAGGTCGTGGGTTCGATTCTGTAGCTACTGTAGATGTTGACTACCTCGCCTGGTAGACAGGAGGTCGTGGGTTCGACTCTGTAGGTATGGTTTGTTAGGGAGATGTTGACGACCTCGCCTGGCCTACAGCAGGAGAGGTAGTCAACATCTCACCACGGAGAGAGGGTCCGACACATCCACTACAACTGGATACCCTTTGTAAAAGTGTCCGACACAGCCACTGTGAATGGGTACACTTTGTAAAGGGTTCCTACACAGCCACTACAACTGGGTACACTTTGTAAAAGGTTCCTACACGGCCACTGTGAATGTGTACACTTTGTAAAAGGTTCCTACACGGCCACTGTGAATGGGTACACTTTGTAAAAGGTTCCTACACGGCCACTTTGAATGTGTACACTTTGTAAAAGGTTCCTACACAGCCACTACAACTGGGTACACTTTGTAAAAGGTTTCTACACAGCCACTGTGAATGGGTACACTTTGTAAAAGTGCCACTGGGTAGACCACACCCTGCGTCACGAACCACAGGTTTCCTGCTGGTGCTGATGATGGTGATGGGAAGCATTGCAACACTTACACACTTACACACTCACTCATATACACACTCATGTATACACACTCATATACATACACACTCATGTATACACACACTCATTGACTTAGACATCGACATATAGACATATAGACAGAGACAGACACACAGACACACACACTCAGACACACACACTCACACACTCACTCATATACACACTCATATATACACACACTCATAGACTTAGACATCGACATATAGACATACTCAGACACACACACACGCAGACACAGACACACACACACAGAGACACACACTCAGACACACACACACAGACACAACAACCGCCATTCGCCACTAAGTGGCGGTGACGTCACCACGACGCTTGTGCCAGGCCAAGTGCACCTTGAGGCCACGTGAAGTGTCGAACGCCCGCTGGCAGGAGGTCACGGGGCAGACCCAGCAGGTGCCACGGGTCGACTGACTGAGATGACCGAGACGAGTGGCTGATGCACCTCCTGTGCCCCCTACTGTACCAACTTGCTGTGCTTTAGCCACCCGGCGCTCTGCTCGTTGTTGTGAGCGTCGCTCCTCCACCCTCCGTTGTTGTTGGAGGGCAACTGCCTCCAACTGCCCAGTAGCGTCCTTCACGAGCCTCCTCCACAGAGGCCGATCTTGACACCGCTGGTAACAGTCATCGGCAAGTCCACTCAGCTCCACGTCCTCCTGTACCACGTCACTCCATCTCTTCTCTAGCCCGTGCCACGCCCGTTTAGCTCCGGTCAACAAAAGCTGTTTAGGAAATGCGGTGGCTGGGCATGCGGGCTACATGACCCAGCCAAAGCAGCCTTGCCTGCCGGAGGAGCTCACCGATGGGACTTTGCCCAGATCTTTCAAGGATTTGTGAGCTCCTCACAAAATCCAGCCTGGTTAAACCCAGGATGGATCGTAGTCAGCCCAGCCTAAATATTTCTAACCAGTGAAGATGTTCCATTAGGGGGGTCCACGTTTCGCAAGCGTAGAGAAGTGAGGGAATGACCGTGGCCGAGAAGACCTGAAGCTTCGTGCGGAGCGACAGACCAGGTAGCTTCCACACAGCGTTACGCAACCGATGAAAAGATATTGCCGCTCGACTGATTCGGAGTGAGACCTCTGCTGTTAAACCGGAGCCGGTCATGAGCACACTGCCCAGGTATGGGAAACTCTCCACTCTCTCCACAACTGCGCTATCACCAATTGGGAGTTGTGGGGGTGGAATGTCCGATGTTACAAAATACCCAGGCAGGTGCTTAGTTTTGGTGGGGCTGATGGCAAGGCCTCACCTCTTATTGGCAAGCTCCAGGTTCAGCAGCAGCGCCTCCAACTCCTCCTCTGAATGAGCAGAAATTAACATATCATCGGCATACATAACGTGGTTGACCAATAGGGAGCCATCCCTTTACCGCACCTGGGCATCAATCAGCCTCCCATTTTATCTGTACCAGATGGAAATTTCTCTGGTACAACCATCAAAGGCTTCACGAACTACGTGGTCGAAAAATATGTTAAATAATGTGGGAGCCAGAGGACATCCCTGTCGCACCCCAAGGTGTACAGGGAAAGGCTCCAACTCCCGGCCACGTAGTTTTACCCGGGCCCGCTCACCATCATGAAGGTCCTTAATGATCGTGAGCAGAGGGTCAGGGACTCCGAAAGCACGAAGAACAGCCCAGAGCCCAGGCCTACTGATGGTATCATAGGCCTTGACCAGGTCAATAAAGCAGAGATGTAGGTCTTGTGGGAATTCCCTACACCTCTGCTGTAGCAGACAGACAGAAAATATGGCATCTGTGCAGGACCGCCCTTTCCTGAAACCGCATTGGGGCTCCGCAAGCCTCTCCTCAGCGTGCCTAGCAAGGCGATGTTGAATAATCATTGCCAGGACCTTTCCCGGCACACTGAGGAGTGAGATGCCCCTGTAGTTGTTACAGTCTGTGCGGTCCCCCTTCTTAAAGAGGGGGACCACCAGGGTAGCGTATCTAGTTAAATATATTCTTAAATATACGCTGCCAAGCTTGGTGGTGTTCAGAAGAACAGGTCTGTCGGAAAGACAGCTTCTGAATGAGCACCACCAAGTTTGGCAGCGTATATACTTAAATATATTCTTAAATATACGCTGCCAAGCTTGGTGGTGTTCAGAAGAACAGGTCTGTCGGAAAGACAGCGTCTGAATGAAACACCACCAAGCTTGGCAGCGTATCTACTTAAATATATTCTTAAATATATGCTGCCAAGCTTGGTGGTGTTCAGAAGAACAGGTCTGTCGGAAAGACAGCGTCTGAATGAAACACCACCAAACTTGGCAGCGTATTCACTTAAATATATTCTTAAATATACGCTGCCAAGCTTGGTGGTGTTCAGAAGAACAGGTCTGTCGGAAAGACAGCGTCTGAATGAAACACCACCAAACTTGGCAGCGTATTCACTTAAATATATTCTTAAATATACGCTGCCAAGCTTGGTGGTGTTCAGAAGAACAGGTCTGTCGGAAAGACAGCGTCTGAATGAAACACCACCAAACTTGGCAGCGTATTCACTTAAATATATTCTTAAATATACGCTGCCAAGCTTGGTGGTGTTCAGAAGAACAGGTCTGTCGGAAAGACAGCGTCTGAATGAAACACCACCAGGCTTGGCAGCGTATATTGAAGCTGGGTTGGAGGGGGAAGAGCGCCTTGACAAAAGAATTTGCATGTCAAGATGAATTTAGCATATTTATGGGAAATGCAGATATGGATTAGTCACTACTTGTGGAATGCGTAGGAGGTGGGGGGGGGGGGGTTTCAAAGTCATATTATGCCCGTGCATTATGCAGGATTAGCAGCATCAAAGGGAGGGAGTAGGGCTAGCATTAACAAAGGGAAGGGATCCATCTTCTTGGTTCTTTCGGTAAAGTCACGTAGAAGGGAAGTAATAAAATAATAAAAATAAAACATAATAAAATAAAATAATTCTCACGACGTTTCGGCCACAACGCAAGCAGCCGTCTTCATGTGAAGAATGAGACACTACCAAGCTAGGAGCTTATATATACGCTGCGTTGGAGGTGCAAGAGCGCCTTGTTGAGGCGCTCTTGTCATAATATGCCCGTGCATTATGCTAAGGCGCTCTTGCACCTCCAACGCAGCGTATATATAAGCTCCTAGCTTGGCAGTGTCTCATTCTTCACCTGAAGACGGCTGCTTGCGTTTTTTCCGAAACGTCGTGAGAATTATTTTATTTTATTGTTTTATTTTTATTATTTGATTACTTCCCTTCTACGTGACTTGACCGAAAGAATCAAGAAGATGGATCCCTGCAGTCACGAAAGCTTTAAATCGAAAAAGGGAAGGAATGTTAATAGTACGGAGCTGCAGAAACTAAACCACCACGTATTTTATGATGTTTTATTATTTCATTGTTTTAATTTCCCTTCCACGTGATGACTTTACCGAAAGAACCAAGAAGATGAATGCCTGAAAGTCACGAACAGCTTTAAATCGAAATGTGTGGAGAGAGCGTAGGGGTGGTGTGAGTGTACGTGGGGTACGTGTGAAACGCGCGGACATTCACTCCTAAAACTATCTATGAAGTTGGCGTGCGATCGCATCTACCCGGCGCGTTTTACGCAGTGGGGTTACGTGGCAACGATCAGCCTCAAAGGGGTCGGCTCCTTGTGTAATTCTAGCTTGACGGCCGTGTTTGGACAGGGGATTAGCGCACGGATATTATCGTCCAGCCGGCCGTCGTATAGTGTGTAGTGTATAGTAGTGTATAGTGTGTAGTGTATAGTGTGTAGTGTATAGTAGTGTATAGTGTGTAGTGTATAGTGTGTAGTGTATAGTAGTGTATAGTAGTGTAGTGTATAGTGTAGTGTATAGTGTGTAGTGTATAGTAGTGTAGTGTGTAGTGTATAGTGTGTAGTGTATAGTGTGTAGTGTATAGTGTGTAGTGTATAGTAGTGTATAGTGTGTAGTGTATAGTAGTGTAGTGTATAGTGTAGTGTATAGTGTGTAGTGTATAGTAGTGTGTAGTGTATAGTGTGTAGTGTATAGTGTGTAGTGTATAGTAGTGTATAGTGTGTAGTGTATAGTAGTGTAGTGTATAGTGTAGTGTATAGTGTGTAGTGTATAGTAGTGTGTAGTGTATAGTGTGTAGTGTATAGTAGTGTGTAGTGTATAGTGTGTAGTCACTACAGACTATACACTACACATTATACACTACACACTCACTGTAGTGTGTAGTGTATAGTAGTGTAGTGTATAGTGTGTAGTGTATAGTGTGTAGTGTATAGTGTGTAGTGTATAGTGTGTAGTGTATAGTAGTGTATAGTAGTGTATAGTGTGTAGTAGTGTATAGTGTAGTGTATAGTGTAGTGTATAGTAGTGTATAGTGTGTAGTGCTTATTCATACGGCAATTTCTAGCGCGAGCCGTAGTAAACCACGTGCACGGCTACGTGCGGGCACACAACCACCTCCACTTCAGTGGTGGTGTACGTGGGGCGTGGGTCAGCGTAACCCGAGGTGGTGGGGAGGCAGCCACTAGCCATGCGTACGGTGTTTTTTCTGCAATATGATGTGTTTTGATTGTGGTGTGCTGATCTTAAAGGTGCATTAAAAAATGTTGATACTCCTACTGATGCTCCTGCTGCTGTTGTGGAGTGACTCATGCAAGCCAGCTATGGCTGCAGGGTTTTGGTGGTGCATGTTGTTTATGAAGTTTATTGTGAAAATTCGGTCAAAGTTCCTATGATCACTGTTGTTTCATTGCTTTTATGGCTTTATTTTGGTGATTTTCGAAAAGTTTTTTGGTTTAGCCATGTTTGTTTGTTGTAGTACGGAGTTAGACTGATGGCCTTAATCTAAGTTGTCTTGTGGTTGTTGTTGTTTGTGTTGTTGTAGACTTGTAGTACAGAGTTAGACTGATGGCCTTAATCTAAGTTGTCTTGTGGTTGTTGTTGTTGTTGTTTGACTTGCTTCCCACTGGGATTTTTGCACACAGCGTTGGTGTGTAACGGTGATTTTCCTGCAATATTTTGCTGTCTTTTCTTGGATTTTCTGTTTGCACTCAGTCACATATATTCACTTTAAGATGTTTTCTTATTCATGTTTTTGTTTTTTGCTTGTTGCGGTTGCAGCCGATTCAAGAGCCGAATGGCTCACAGGGCCACACCTAATACTACACGAACTTGAAACTTGATGCCCCACAGAGAGAGGCGCTGGTGTGTGGAGGTCGAGGAGGAAGAGGGGACCATCAGCCCCCACACATGGACACATAGACACTACAATCACCACCACCACCACTACTACCACCACTACCACCATTACCACTACAACAACCACTACCAACACTACCACCACCACTACAATAACCACCACTACCACCGCTACCACTACCACCATTACCACTACAACAACCACCACCACCACTACAATAACCACCACCACTACAATAACCACCACCACCATTACCACTACAACCACCACTACAACAACCACTACCACCACCACCACTACAACAACCACCACCACTACAACAACCACCACCACCACTACAACAACCACTACCACCACTACAACAACCACCACCACTACAACAACCACCACTATGGTGGCATTAGAGAGCACTCTGTATTTGAGGCCTGTAACAGGGAAACAGCAGCAGCAGGAACTTCAGTTTGCTGGCAGATTGGTTTATTGCATTCGTTCATGAGAGACAGACAGCGAGACAGACAGACAGAGAGACAGACAGACAGCGAGACAGAGAGAGAGCAAGAAAGACAGTCTGTAGTGTGTGGTGTGTAGTGTGTAATGTGTGGTGTGTAGTGTATAGTGTGTGGTGTGTAGTGTGTAATGTGTGGTGTGTAGTGTGTAATGTGTGGTGTGTAGTGTGTAATGTGTGGTGTGTAGTGTATAGTGTGTGGTGTAGTGTATAGTGTGTAGTCTAGTGTATAGTGTATAATGTGTAGTGTATAGTGTGTAGTGTATAATGTGTAGTGTATGGAAGTGTAGTGTACAGTGTGTAGTGTATTGTGTATAGTGTATAATGTGTAGTGTATAGTGTGTAGTGTATAGTGTATAGTGTGTAGTGTATAGTGTGTAGTGTATAGTGTAGTGTATAGTGTAGTGTATAGTGTAGTGTATAGTGTGTAGTGTACAGTAGTGTAGTTTATAGTGTAGTGTATAATGTAGTGTATAGTGTAGTGTATAGTGTAGTAGTGTATAGTGTAGTAGTGTATAGTGTGTAGTGTATAGTGTGTAGTGTATAGTGTAGTGGTTTATAGTGTAGTGTATAATGTAGTGTATAGTGTAGTGTATAGTGTGTAGTGTATAGTGTGTAGTGTATAGTGTAGTGTATAGTGTAGTGTATAGTGTAGTAGTTTATAGTGTAGTGTATAATGTAGTGTATAGTGTAGTGTATAGTGTGTAGTGTATAGTGTGTAGTGTATAGTGTAGTGTATAGTGTAGTGTATAGTGTAGTAGTTTATAGTGTAGTGTATAATGTAGTGTATAGTGTAGTGTATAGTGTAGTGTATAGTGTGTAGTGTGTAGTGTATAGTGTATAGTGTAGTAGTGTATAATGTAGTGTATGGTGTAGTAGTTTATAGTCTAGTCCGCTCCGGCCTCTCCCCTCCCCTGCCTCTGCTTCTGCCGCATCAGTCGCCGCAGCAGCTGCAAGCGCCGGCGCTCCTCCTCCTGCTGCTGCTCCCACCGCCTCTCCCGCAGCCCGTCCAGGCGCTGCACCTGCGTCGCCAGCTGCTTGCGGCTCGCCGCCCCCATCCGGTTCAGCGGGTGCAGCCGGTTCAGCTGCTGCACCAACAGACTTGGACGCGTCTCGTCGCCTCCATCGTCCTCCGGCGCCGGAGGTCGGCTCCCTCGCCGCGTCTCTCCCTGCCCCGACAGGAGGTTGTCTTGGGCTCCGCTCAGCGGCTGTGGGCGGCTCGATGGCCGCGTGCCGCACGGCTCAACCTCGGCACTCCGGTTCAGCTTCTCCGTCGACAGCGGCTTGTCATCCTCCGTTTGTCGACTCCTTCGTCCTGTCTCTGCCTGCCCCGACAGGAGGTTGTCTTGGGCCCCGTTCAGCGGCTGGGCCAGGTTCGAATGCCGCGTGCCGCACGTCTGAACCTCGGCACTCCGGTTCAGCTGCTCCGTCGACAGTGGCTTGTCATCCTCCGTTGGTCGGCTCCGTCGTCGTGTCTCTCCCTGCCCCGACAGGAGCTTGTGTTGGGCCCCGCTCGACGACTGTGGGCGGTTCAACGGCTGAGTCCCGCTCGGTTGAACCTCGGCAGTCCGGTTCAGCGGCTGCGTCGACACCTTCGGCATCAGCTTGTCGTCCTCCGTTGTTCGGTTCCCTCGCCGTGTCTCTCCCTGCCCCGACGGGAGGCTGTATTTGGCTCCGCTGGACGACTGTGGGTGGCTCAACGGCCGCGTGCAGCACGGCTGAACCTCGGCACACTGGTTCAGCTGCTGCGTCGACAGACTTGGACGCGTCTCGTCGTCTCCGTCATCCTCCGGCGCCGGAGGTCGGCTCCTTCGCCGCGTCTCTCCCTGCCCCGACGGGAGGCTGTCTTGGGCCCCGTTCGACGGCTGTGGGTGGCTCAACGGCCGCGTGCAGCACGTCTGAACCTCGGCAGTGAGGTTCAGCTGCTGCGTCGACACCTTTGGCCGCGTCTCGTCGTCTCCGTCATCCGACGGCGGTCGGCTCCTTCGCCGCGTCTCTCCCTGCCCCGACGGGAGGCTGTCTTGGCGCAATAAATGTGGGCGGCTCGATGACCGCGTGCCGCACGGCTGAACCTCGGCACTCCGAATCAGCTTCTCCGTCGACACCTTTGGCCGCATCTCATCGTCCTCCGGCGGCGGAGTTCGGCTCCTTTGCCGCGTCTCTCCCTGCCCCGACCGGAGCCTTTCTTTGACCCCCTTCGGCGACTGGGGCCGGTTCGACGGCTGAGTCCCGCTCGGCCCCACCAGCTCCGTCCGCTTCAGCGGCTGCGTCCGCTTCAACTCTTGCATCTGCACCCTTGCCCCCTCCTCCTCCCCCTCCTCCAGTCGGCTCCATCGCCGCCTCTCCCGGCACCCGCCCAATGACCGTGCCCGCCTCGGCTGCCGTTCCCGCCGCCAGCCCGGCTCCGGCCCCGGCCACTGGGGAGACGTTGGAGGCGACCGCCCCCCGCCCGGCATCTCGCCGCCGCCGCCGCCGCCGCCCTGCCGCGACCGGCTGCCCCTTTGCGGGCCGCGAGCCTCCGCCCGGCACGGCGGCTCCGACCGGCTCCTGTTTCGGTCCTCGCCTCCCCGACTAGGCATCTGGCACCCCGTCCGGTTCCCCAGTTGCCTCACAATCAGGCTCCCTACTTGGCTCCCCATCTGGTTCACCATCTGGCACCCCGTCCGGTGCCCCGTCTGGCACCCCAGCTGCCTCACAATCAGGCTGCCTGTTTGGTTCCCCATCTGGTTCGCCATCTGGATCCCCATCCGGCTCCCCATCTGGTTCCCGATCCGGCTCCCCATCTGGCACCCCATCTGAATCCCCGCCCGACTCCCCATCTGGATGCCCATCTGGTTCCCCATCTGGTTCCCCATCTGGATCCCCAATTGGCTCCCCATCTGGATCCCCATCCGGTTCCCCATCTGACTTCCCATCTGGTTCCCCATCTGGTTCCCCATCTGGTTCTCCATCCGGCTAACCATCTGGTTCCCCATCTGGATCCCCAATTGGCTCCCCATCTGGATCCCCACGCGGTTTCCCATCTGGATCCCCATCTGGTTCCCCATCTGGTTCCCCATCTGGTTCCCCATCTGGCTCCCCGCCCGAATCCCCATCCGAATCCCCATCTGACTCCCCATCTGGTTCCCCATCTGGATCCCCATCTGGATGCACGTCCGACTCCCCATCTGACTCCCCGCCCGAATCCCCATCCGGTTCCCCATCTGACTCCCCATCTGGCTCCCCGCCCCCCTCCCGATCTGACTCCCCATCTGGTTCCCCATCTGGTTCCCCCTCCCACTTCCCATCTGACTCCCCGTCCGAATCCCCAACTGATTCCCCATCTGGCTCCCCGCCCCACTCCCCATCTGGCTCCCCATCTGACTCCCCATCTGACTCCCCATCTGACTCCCCATCTGGCTCCCCGCCCCCCTCCCGATCTGACTCCCCCTCTGGTTCCCCCTCCCACTCCCCATCTGACCCCCCATCCCACTCCCCATCTGCTTCTCTGCCCGGCCCCCCGCCGGGTTCCCACTCGACCGCCGCCCCTCCTCGTGCCGCGCCCTCATCCGGCGCAGCAGCTCCAGCCGGCTCAGCCGCCGGACCCAGCAGCCGGCGCCGTCGGCGCCATCGTCGTCGGCGTTGCAGCCGGGGCAACAGCTGCCAGCGGCGGCAGCGGCGCCGGCTGCTGCCCCGGCCGCGAGCGCGCAGGCGGCAGCGGCGGGAGGAGCAACGGCGGCGACAACCGCCAAGCAAACGACGCCGGCGTCGTCGCCGGGACGGCACAGCGGCGGCGGCGACGGTGCGAGCGGCGCCTTTGGCGGGGAGCCCTCGTGGTGGTCATCGTGGCAATGGTGGTCGTCGTGGTGACAGTCATCGTCATGGTGACAGTGGTCGTTGTCGTGGTGACAGCGGCAGTCGTGGGGACAGCGGCAGTCGTCGTGACGACAGCAGTCGTCGTTGTCGTGGGGACAGCGGACGCAGCCCTCGAGGCGACGGACGCCCCCCCGCGCCTTCCCGGGGACCCACCGAGAGCCGCGGGCGATGCCGCCCCTTCCCCCCCGAGCTCTCAGCACGGGGATTCCCGTCTTCCCGGCCGGCACGGCCGCCACCCGCCGGGTCCGCGTCCAGCGGCCCGTCGCCCGCACGGCCCTGGGGGCCTCGGGCTTGGATGCCGGACGGCCCCTCACGGCGGTAACCTCGACGGCCCTCCGCTTTGCGGGGGGGGCGGGAGCCTTTCGTGGTGGGGGGGGGTCGGGCACTTGGGCCGTCTCGACCACCACCTCCTCCTCCTCCGCTGGTGGTTCCTCCTCCACCTCCTCCGGCTCCACCTCCACCTCTGGCTCCTCCTCTGGCTCCTCCACCACTTCCACTGGCTCCTCCTCTGGCTCCACCTCTGGCTCCACCACCTCCTCCTCCTCCTCCTCCACTTGCTCCACCTCCTCTGGCTCCACCTCTGGCTCCACCACCTCCTCCTCCTCCTCCTCCACTTGCTCCACCTCCTCTGGCTCCACCTCCTCCTCCACTTGCTCCACCTCTGGCTCCACCTCCTCCTCCTCCACTTGCTCCACCTCTGGTTCCACTACCTCCTCCTCCTCCACTTGCTCCACCTCCGGCTCCACCTCCTCCACCTCCGGCTCCACCTCCTCCTCCTCCGGCTCCACCTCCGGCGCCACCTCCGGCTCCACCTCCGGCTCCACTACCTCCTCCTCCACTTGTTCCACCTCCGGCTCCACCACTTCCTCCTCCTCCTCCACTTGCTCCACCTCCGGCTCCACCTCCTCTTCCACTTGCTCCACCTCTGCCTCCTCCTTCCACTTGCTCCTCCTCTACTTGCTCCACCTCCTCCACCTCCTCCTCTGCCTCCTCCACTTGCTCCACCTCCGGCTCCACCACCTCCACCACCTCCGGCTCCACTTCTGCTTCCTCCTCCACTTGCTCCACCTCCGGCTCCACCTCCTCCACTTGCTCCACCTGCTCCTCCTCCGCTTGTTCCTCCACCACCACCTCCTCCTCTGCCTCCTCAACTTGCTCCACTTTCTCCTCCACCACCACCACCTCCTCCTCCACCTCCTCAACTTGCTCCACTTTCTCCTCCTCCACCACCACCTCCTCCTCCACCTCCTCCTCCACCTCCTCCTCCTCCTCCTCCTCCTCCACGCTCTCCATCAGCACCACGAGCGCCCGACTGTGCTCCACGCGAGTGCGGCGGCGAACCCTGAGCCACGGGGCCAGTCGGCGCCCGTAGCAGCAGGAGGCCGACGAGGAGACGCAGGCCGAGGTGGACACGGAGGCACAGGCGGATGACGACCTCGAGCAAGAGGATCGATGTCTGCTCACTAGAAGGCCGCGACGCCGGGCGCGGAAATGCACGACCACCCTCAGCGCCCGCCTCCTCCTGAGCCTCCTCCTCAAGCCACTTCTCGGCTTCCTCCTCAGCCCCCCCCCGACTGCCCCCTCCGCGTCGCGCCGACGACGACCCGGCCGCTGAACGTCGCTGCCGTCGCTCGAACGGCCAGACGCGTCGGAACAGCTGACCGTGGCGACGCTGCCGGAGATTATAGCGGCGTTGTTAATGTTATAGACAGTGAGTGCCATCGAACGATTATAGTGACGTTATTAGAGCACGTGTACCGGTGGATTCATCAATTCAGTGTTAGTGGACATCTATTCAGATTCGGATGGCAGTGATGTGTTGTTGTGTCACGTGGGGTCGATTGGCGTTGCGTCTGGTCACAATGGCAGAACACTGAAAGCTTTCGTGACTGCAGCAGGGATTCAACTTCTTGGTTCTTTCGGTAAAGTCATCACGTAGAAGGGAAATAATAAAAGAATAAAAATAAAACATAATAAAATAATTCTCACGACGTTT
>NW_026891657.1:21134-42483 GCF_015708825.2 Lethenteron reissneri
GTCGGTGAGGTGAGTTAGTGGGTGGGTGAGCGAGTGAGTGAATGGGTGGGTGGATGGGTGAGGTGAGCGAGTGAGTGAAGGGGTGGGTGATTGATTGAGTGAGTGAGTGGGTGGGTGAGTGGGTGGGTGAGTGAGTGGGTGGGTGAGTGGGTAGGTGAGTGAGTGAGTAGGTGAGTGAGTGAGTGGGCGAGTGAGCCCTTGCCCCTACAGCCCGCTAGAGACTTTACCCGTAGGGAGCTTTGTCTGTCTCACCTTCACCTCCATCTTTGTCTCTCTCACAGCCGTGGAACTCCCGCACCGCGATCACCAACTCGGCCCCCATCAACCCCTCTCCATCCAGCCCGCGTCAGCGTTTCCACCATCGACATCATCATCATCAGCAGTGGCATTATCATCATCAGCAGCGGCATTATCATCATCATCAGTGGCATCATCATCAGCAGCAGCGGGAGTACGAGCAGCATCGTTAACATCAGCGGCATCATCGTCGTCACCATCATCATCATCAGCAGTGAGAGTTCCAGCATCATCATCATCAGCAGCATCGGCATCATCGTCGTCACCATCATCATCAGCATTGGGAGTTCTAGCATCATCAGCAGCATCGGCATCATCGTCGTCACCATCATCATCATCAGTGGGAGTTCCAGCAGCGTCATCAGCATCATCATCAGTGGGAGTTCCAGCAGCGTCATCATCATCATCATCAGTGGGAGTTCCAGCAGCGTCATCATCATCATCATCAGTGGGAGTTCCAGCAGCGTCATCAGCATCATCATCAGCTGCACGGCCACCAATGCCGACGTCTCGCTTCCCGTTCTTCCCCTCGTTGCCATCGCTGCCTTCTCAGTCTTCGCCATCATCGTCGTCATCAGCAGCCCTCGGAGGCAGCGTGAGGGTGCGTCAGCGTCCCCAGGGGCACCACCACCGCGCCTTCCGCCCCATCAGCCTGCCGCCCGTGCTCATCGGAGCCGTGTGGGGGGCGCCCCCCGGGAACTCCACGCGAAAAGCGTCCGGCAACTCCCCGCTAAACTCCGGGAACTCCACGCAAATTTCCGGGAATTCTCAAGACGACCGCTCCGGGGATTCCCAATTTTTCTCCAGGAATTCCCCACAAAACTCCGGGAACTCCCCACAAAATTCCGAAAATTCCCCACAAAATTCCGGGGATTCTCACGACGACCGTTCCGAGAATTCCCAAACTCCCCCCGGGCGTTCCCAAAGAATCTCCGGGAACCTCCAACAAAACTCCGGGAATTCCCAAATTTTCTCCTGGAATCCCCGAAGTGGCCTCGCAGAGAACCGCCAAGACGACCTCTCCGGGAACTCCCAAACTGCCCCCGGGCGTTCCCGCAAGAGCTCCGGGAACCTCCAACGTCGCTCCGGGAATTCCACGGCGGGAGGCCGTTGCCGGCTGTCGATCCCCTGCGGAATCTCGGAGGATTCGACGGCCGATTCGGCGGGAACCTCCGAGGCTTCTCCGGGAAGTTGTGGAGTTTCACCCGGAATATCCGCCTCCTCCTCCGTGGGGACCACCTCCGCCGTGGGGACCTCCTCCTCCGTGGGGACCTCCTCCTCCGTGGGGCACACCTCCTCCGCGGGGACCTCCTTCTCACCCACGAGAATCTCATCCACCTCCTCCACCTCCGCGGGGATCTCGCGTTCCTCCTTCCGCTCCCCCGCCTCCTCCACCTCCTCCACCACCTCCTCCACCACCTCCTCCACGCTGTCCCTGCACCACCGCGAGGGGGAGGAGCCGGAAGGGGAGGAGCCAGAGCCGGAAGGGGAGGGGCCTAGGGCAAAAGGGGGCGGGGCCAAGGTGGCGAGGTCGGATAGTGGGCGGGGCCGCTACGGCCGCGGCTTCCGCCAGGCGGTCGTCACCCCGCGCACCGCCCTCATCATGGCCAACCTCGCCGCCACGGCGACGGTTGCCGCGGCGACGGTTGCCACGGGGACCGCGGCGACGGCTGCCACGGCAACCGCGGCGACTGCGAAGGGGACGGCAGCGACGCAGGTTCAGGGTTCAGGTTCCGGCCGTAAGAGCAGCTGAGGGGGGGGGGGTGGGGGGGGGTGGTGGGGGTGGGGGGGGTGGGGGTGGTGGGGGTGGGGGGGGTGGGGGTGGTGGTGGTGGTGGGGGGGGTGGGGGTGGTGGGGGTGGGAGTTGTGGGGGTGGTGGGGGGGGGTGGGGGTGGTGGTGGGGTGGTGGTGGGGGGTGGTGGTGGTGGTGGGGGGGGGTGAGGGTGGGGGGGTGGTGGGGTGGTGGTGGGGGTGGTGGTGGGGGAGAGATGGGGCATGGGTTGGATAGTGGTTCAGAGGGATAGGGGTAGAGAGATAGGGGTAGAGGGATAGGGGGTGGGAGAGATAGGGGGGAGAGATGGGGGGGGAGAGATGGGGGGGGAGAGATGGGGGGGGAGAGATAGGGGTAGAGGGATGGGGGGGAGAGATAGGGGGGAGAGATGGGGGTGAGGGATAAGGGGGGAGAGATTGGGGTTGAGGGATGGGGGGGGGAGATAGGGGTAGAGAGATAGGGGGGGGAGAGATTGGGGTAGAGAGACTGGGGTAGAGAGATTGGGGTGGAGGGATAGGGGGGGAGAGATGGGGGTAGAGAGATTGGGGTAGAGAGATAGATGGGGTAGAGAGATTGGGGTAGAGAGATTGGGGTAGAGATATTGGGGTAGATAGATTGGGGTAGAGAGATAGATGGGGTAGAGAGATTGGGGTAGAGAGATTGGGGTAGAGATATTGGGGTAGAGAGATTGGGGTAGAGATATTGGGGTAGAGAGATTGGGGTAGAGAGATTGGGGTAGAGAGATTGGGGTAGAGAGATTGGGGTAGAGAGATTGGGGTAGAGAGATTGGGGTAGAGAGATTGGGGTAGAGAGATTGGGGTAGAGAGATTGGGGTAGAGAGATAGGGGTAGAGAGACGGGGGTAGGGGTGGAGAGAAAGGGGGTAGCGGTGGAGAGAAACGGGTAGAGATGCGGTTCAGTGCCGACAATAAAAATGTGTGACCCCCCCTACAGGATTTTAAACAGTTAATTTTTACGACGCATATTTCAAACGTAAAAATGTTACCGAATCTTAATCTGTCCCAGCAATAGACAAACGTTACCCGATTGAATAAAAAATGGCACTCAAGTAAAATCACGACGCCTCGTGCATTTACTCTCCAACACACACCGGATGGGCTCCAGTGGTTTGTCAAGTAGGTATAGAAGTAAAATTAATGACGACGTTTCGGGCACAAAACAAGTGTCCATCATCAGGTGTGAAAGCCATCGTCTGCTGCTGAGGCACACTGTTGTGAAAGGTTTGAAATAATTGACCGGGGCTAGTGATACTCACATGCCCTTTGGATTGCACCACTCTTCGATTTCACATTAACATCATGCTAATCTCTCACATTAACATCATGCTAATCTCTCACATTAACATCATGCTAATCTCTCACATTAACATCACGCTAATCTCTCACATTAACATCATGCTAATCTCTCACATTAACATCACGCTAATCTCTCACATTAACATCATGCTAATCTCTCACATTAACATCACGCTAATCTCTCACATTAAGATCATGCTAATCTCTCACATTAACATCACGCTAATCTCTCACATTAACATCATGCTAATCTCTCACATTAACATCACGCTAATCTCTCACATTAACATCATGCTAATCTCTCACATTAACATCACGCTAATCTCTCACATTAAGATCATGCTAATCTCTCACATTAACATCATGCTAATCTCTCACATTAACATCATGCTAATCTCTCACATTAACATCACGCTAATCTCTCACATTAACATCACGCTAATCTCTCACATTAAGATCATGCTAATCTCTCACATTAACATCATGCTAATCTCTCACATTAACATCATGCTAATCTCTCACATTAACATCATGCTAATCTCTCACATTAACATCATGCTAATCTCTCACATTAACATCACGCTAATCTCTCACATTAACATCACGCTAATCTCTCACATTAAGATCATGCTAATCTCTCACATTAACATCATGCTAATCTCTCACATTAACATCATGCTAATCTCTCACATTAACATCATGCTAATCTCTCACATTAACATCATGCTAATCTCTCGCATTAACATCACGCTAATCTCTCACATTAACATCATGCTAATCTCTCACATTAACATCATGCTAAACTCTCACATTAACATCACGCTAATCTCTCACATTAACATCACGCTAATCTCTCACATTAACATCACCAGCCCCGCCCACTTCTTTATGACCCTTGTGCTACACACATTTCAAACCTTTCACAACATTCTGCTGCCTCAGCGGCAGACCAACGCTTTCACGCCTGATGACTGACGCCTGTGTCGCGCCCGAAACGTCGTCATTCATTTTATATCAGAGGTCGCTACCGGTTACCCGATACCCGTACCCTACCCGATACCCGGCTACCCGTACCCGGCCGGGTACAGGTACGGGTAGGCCGTGAGTCACTGGTGAGTCACCGTTTGTCACTCATTTCCCAACGTCTTGTCTCTTCTCACAATTCAAGTTCCTAGAATCAACCCACCCGCGCCTGCAACATGGCTTCATCCCAGAGGTCGCAATCGGGTACCCGATACCCGTACCCTACCCGTACCTGGCTACCCATACCCGGCCAGGTACGGGTAGCCGTTTGCGACCCTGGTGCGGCCGGGTATGGGTAGGCCGTGAGTCACTCATTTCAGGTAGGGTTCGGGTACGGAACGGGTACCCGTACCCGGCCGGGTACGGGTAGCCGGGTATCGAGTAGGGTACGGGTACCCATTTGCGACCCTGGTGCGGCTGGGTACGGGTACGGGTAAGGAATCAAAACCCGTTTGCGACCTCTGTTTTATATTCCTACCCACGTGACTTTGCCGAAAGAACCAAAGAGAGAGTGGATTCCTGCACTCACGAAAGCTTCAACTCAAGGTTGAGGTTTAGCCTCCGGGCTAAGCGTGTCCTAACGACTGGGACTACACTCACGTTCCTCCGGCTGAGGGGACTTAGGGGGACGCTCTCTGACCCGACCCGGGTCGCGACCACTGGCACACTCAGTCCAGACCCTTAGAAGGACGTCGGTTCCGGGAATTCCCAGGTTCCGCCCACTGACCCACTCAGTCCAGACCCTTAGATGGACGTCGGTCCCGTCGGTTCCCAGGTTCCGACTACTGATCCCCTTATAGACCAGGCCCTTAGAAGGACCGCAGGTCTGGGGCTTCCCAGGTTCCGACCACTGGTCCCACTCAGTCCCGGCCCTTAGAAGGACGTCGGGTTCCCGTCGGTTCCCAGGTTCCGCCCACTGACCCACTCAGTCCAGACCCTTAGAAGGACGTCGGGTTCCGAGGTTCCGACCACTGACCCACTACAACCCCGGCCCTTAGAAGGACGTCGGTCCCAGCGGTTCCCAGGTTCCGCCCACTGACCCACTCAGTCCCCGACCCTTAGAAGGACGTCGGGTTCCGAGGTTCCGACCACTGACCCACTACAACCCCGGCCCTTAGATGGACGTCGGTCCCAGCGGTTCCCAGGTTCCGCCCACTGACCCACTCAGTCCCCGACCCTTAGAAGGACGTCGGGTTCCGAGGTTCCGACCACTGACCCACTACAACCCCGGCCCTTAGATGGACGTCGGTCCCAGCGGTTCCCAGGTTCCGACCACTGACCCACTACAACCCCAGCCCTTAGATGGACGTCGGTCACGTCGGTTCCCAGGTTCCGGCTACTGACCCACTACAACCCCGGCCCTTAGATGGACGTCGGTCACGTCGGTTCCCAGGTTCCGCCCACTGGTCCCACTCAGTCCCGGCCCTTAGAAGGACGTCGGTTCTGGCGGTTCCCAGGTTCCGACTGCTGACCCCCTAATAGACCAGGCCCTTAGAAGGACGTCGGGTTCCCAGGAATTCCCAGGTCTGGTTCTGCCCCGTGGCCTCCTGCCAGCGGGCGTTTGGACGCTTCACGTGGCCTTAAAGTGCACTTGGCCTGGCACGAGCGGCGTGGTGACGTCACCGCCGCTGAGTGGCCAATGGAGGTTGTTGTGTGTATTTGTGTGACTGTGTCTGTCTGTGTGTGGGAGCGGTGGTGTAGCAGGTAGCTTTTGTTCGGCCGGATCGAGGGGGCTAAACGGGCGCGGCACGGGCTAGAGAGGAGATGGAGTGATGTGGTACAGGAGGACGTGGAGCTGAGCGGACTTGCCGTTGACTGGTACCAGCGGTGTCAAGATCGGCCTCAGTGGAGGAGGCTCGTGAAGGACGCTACTGGGCAGTTGGAGGCAGTCGCCCTCCAACAACAACGGAGGGCGGAGGAGCGACGCTCACAACAACGAGCGGAGCGCCGGGTGACTAAAGCACAGCAAGTTGGCACACTAGGGGGCACAGGTGGTGCATCAGCCAGTCATCTCGGTCATCTCGGTCAGTCGACCCGTGGCACCTGCTGGATCTGCCCCGTGACCTCCTGCCAGCGGGCGTTCGACACTTCACGTGGCTTCAAGGTGCACATGGCCTGGCACAAGCGTCGTGGTGATGTCACCGCCACTTAGTGGCGAATGGCGGTTGTTGTTGTAGTGGTTAGCGCTACACTGCGCTACGAACCCGGTGACCCGAGTTTGATTCCCACTCAAGGCCACTAACACCATCAGCGACGATTATCTGAAATGATCCCAGACCTCCTCTAGGTAGACTCAGGCTCAAATGAGTACCTGGTGTAGCGGTGTGTAGTGAACATCGCTAGGACTGGGGAGACAAAGGCGGCCGGGCGTGGTGCTGGCCACCCACCCCCTCGTGTGCCACAGGGCCGGTAGCTTTCATAGGTGCTGTTAACTAACAGCACTTTCCCCTACAACCTGCTAGAGGCTACACGGGGGATCTTTTTGTAACTGTGTGTGTGATCCTGCGAACAAACAGAGTCTAACACAGACACAGAGCCATTTGAGAACTTTAATGTTCCATTCAACATGGAAAACCGTTCCAGGAGACCATAATCATCATCATCACCACGACAAACCACCACCACCATAATCATTATCACCACTATCATTACCACAATCATCACCACCATCACCACATCCTTTTTGTCTCACCTTCCCCGATCATCATCTCTGTCCGTGTCTCTGTGTTTGTGTCTCTATGTGTCTGTGTGGGGTGTGTGTCGGTGTCTGTGTGGGTCTGTGTGTGTCTGTGTGTGTGTCTGCGTGTGTGTCTGTGTGTCTGCTGTGTGTGTGTGTGTCTGTGTATGTGTGTGTGTCGGTGTCTGTTTTGGTCTGTGTGTGTCTGTGTGTGTCTCTGTGTGTGTGTGTGTCTCAGGCAAGAAGCAAGGGTAGCAGTAGAGCGAGAATGGCCGTCAGTCCTCCCAACCTCCCGGCCACCGTCACAGCCCCGTTCTTGCACTTGGACACTGCAGGGTTCAGCACAAAGACAAAGATCACCCGTGTAGCCTCACCAACCCACCCACTCACTCACCCACTCAATCACCCACTCACTCACTCACCCACTAACTCACTCACCCACTCACCCATTCACTCACCCACCCACTCACTCACCCACTCACCCACTCACTCACGCACTCACTCACTCACCCACTTACCCACTCACCCACAGACTCATTCATCCACTCACAGACTTACCCACTCACTAACTCACTCACCCATTCACTCACCCACTCACTCATTCACCCACTCACAGACTCACCCACTCACTAACTCACTCACCCACTTAATCACTCACCCACTCACTCACCCACCCACTCACTCACTCACCCACTCACATACTTACTCACCCACCCACTCACTCACCCACTCACTCACTCACTCACCCACTCACCCACTCACAGACTTACTCACCCACCCACTCACTCACTCACCCACTCACCCACTCACCCACTCACTCACCTACTCACTCACCCACTCACCCACTCACTCACCCACTCACACACACACTCACACACTCACCCACTCGCTCACCCACTCACCAACCCACTCACTTACCCACTCACTCACCCACTCACTCACCCACTCACTCAATCACACACTCACAGACTCACCCACTCACCCACTCCACCCACTCACTCACCCACTCACCCACTCACCCACGCACCCACGCACCCACTCACCCACTCACTCACTCAGCCACTCACTCACTCACACACTCACTCACCTACTCACACACCCACTCACTCACACACTCACTCACCTACTCACACACTCACTCACTTAGACACTCACCCACTCACTCACTCACCCACTCACCCACCACCACTCACTCACCCACTCACTCACCCACTCACCCACCTACCCACTCACTCACCCACTCACCCACTCACTCACCCACTCACTCAGCCACTCACCCACTCACTCAATCAGCCACTCACTGACTCACTCACTCAGCTACTCACCCACTCACTTACTCAGTCACTCACTCACTCACCCACCCACTCACTCACCCACTCACCCACTCACCCACTTACCCACTCACTCACCCACTCACCCACTCACTCACCCACTCACTCAGCCACTCACCCACTCACTCAATCAGCCACTCACTGACTCACTCACTCAGCTACTCACCCACTCACTTACTCAGTCACTCACTCACTCACTCACCCATTCACTCAGCCACTCATCCACTCACTCAATCAGCTACTCACCGACTCACTCACTCAGCTACTCACTCACTCACCCACTCACCCACTCACTCTGTGTATAATGAGTTTGTTGCTACCCACGTATCTCCGCTTGGCACGTTTTAATGTTGCTGTTACACAGCCAGGAGTCGCAGCAGCAGTAGCCCGTGTACGCCTCGGTGTTGTCGGGGTCGCAAGTGTAAGCACGGGTGTATTGTTCACACAAAGTCTTGCTTGCACATCCCTCCATCTGCATGTCCGTGGCCACCTCGAATCCAGACAAGCACACAGCCTGGCGCAGGGCAAGACACGTGGAGTCAGACTCTGTGTGTCTGTCTCTGTGTCTCTGTGTGTCTCTGAGTGTCTCTGTGTATCTCTGAGTGTCTCTGTGTGTCTTTATGAGTCTCTGTGTGTGTCTCTATGAGTGTCTTGGTGGGTCTCTATGAGTCTCTGTGTGTGTCTATGAGTGTCTGTGTGTCTTTCTCTCTGTGCCTTTTAGTCTCTGTGTGTGTCTATGAGTTTCTGTGTGGTGTCTGTGTCTCTGTTTATCTGTGAGTCTCTGTGTGTCTGTCTGAGTCTCTGTGTGTCTGTGAGTCTATGTGTGTGTATGAGTCTCTGTGTGTGTCTATGAGTGTCTGTATGTGTCAGTTCCGGCAAAACAACCCCCTACCTCTTCGCGGTGCCGGACAGACAACACTGTTGTGGACAGTGCTGTGGGGAGGAGGGCCAATGCCGATTGGCCCTCTCCCCTCATGGGGTCTGTGACCACCACAGCGGCCAAACGGGGGCTCTGGACGGGTGCGAGGGGCTGGTAACCCCTCCACCTTCAATTCATTACCACTAAAGCACGACTTAAATATGTAACTAATACGCTTGTGCCGGAGGCCCCGGGTGGATAGCGTCTATGACGTCTCCTGGCCAAACCCCATTTGGCGAAGCCAGGAGAATAGAATTTTTAACCTCAGGGCTCCTCCAGAAACAACGAAAAGCCACTTCGTGTGGCCACGTGGAATGTTAAAACGCTCACTGCGGAGGAGAGGCTGCCACTCCTCTGTCGGGAGCTGGACCGGTACCGTCTGGATCTCTGTGGCATTCAATTGGTGATGGGGCAGTTGTGGAGAGAGTGGAGAGTTTCCCATACCTGGGCAGTGTGCTTATGACCGGCTCCAGTTTATCAGCAGAGGTCTCACTCCGAATCAGTCGAGCGGCAATATCTTTTCATCGGTTGCGTAACGCTGTGTGGAAGCTACCTGGTCTGTCGCTATGTATGTCTATGAGTCTCTGTGTGTGTCTCTGAGTCTCTCTGTGTATATATGAGTCTCTATGTATCTCTACGAGACAGAGAGAGATAAAGACGTGAGTTTTGTACTCACGTCTGACATGGAACAGATTTGCTGAGTGATGCATCTGCTTCCATTGCAGGTGTAGCAGATATGCAGAGCTGCTCGCGAGACAGAGAGACAGAGAGATACAGAGAGAAAGACCGAGAGACAGAGAGACACAGAGAGAGAGAGAAAGACAGAGAGACAGAGAGAGACACAGAGAGAGAGAAAGACACAGAGACAGAGAGAGAAAGACAGAGAGACAGAGAGAGAAAGACACACAGACACATGAACGCACAGAAACACACAGACACATACACACAGAGAAACACACACACAAACAGACACACAGACACACACAGACACAGAGACACACACATACACATACACACACATACACACACATAGACACACACACTTACACATACACACACAGACACACATACACAGACACACACAGACACACAGAGAAACACACACAGACACAGACAGACACAGACACATAGAGAAACACACACAGACACAGACACACAGAGAAACACACACAGACACACAGACACACACAGACACACACAGACACAGAGACACACACACATACACACACAGACACACACATAGACACACACATACACATACATACACACACAGACACACAGACACACACAGACACACACATACACAGACACACACAGACACACATAGACACACACAGACACACAGACACACACACAGACACACACAGACACACACACAGACACACACAGACACACACAACAACAACAACCGCCATTCGCCACTAAGTGGCGGTGACGTCACCACGACGCTTGTGCCAGGCCATGTGCACCTTGAGGTCACGGGGCAGACCCAGCAGGTGCCACGGGTCGACTGACAGAGATGACCGAGATGACTGGCTGATGCACCACCTGTGCCCCCTACTGTGCCAACTTGCTGTGCTCTAGCTACCCGGCGCTCCGCTCGTTGTTGTGAGCGTCGCTCCTCCGCCCTCCGTTGTTGTTGGAGGGCGACTGCCTCCAACTGCCCAGTAGCGTCCTTCACGAGCCTCCTCCACAGAGGCCGATCTTGACACCGCTGGTACCAGTCATCGGCAAGTCCACTCAGCTCCACGTCCTCCTGTACCACATCACTCCATCTCTTCTCTAGCCCGTGCCGCGCCCGCTTAGCCCCCTCGATCCGGCCGAACAAAAGCTGTTTGGGCATGCGGTGGCTGGGCATGCGGGCTACATGACCCAGCCAACGCAGCCTTGCCTGCCGGAGCTTACCGATGGGACTTTGCCCAGATCTTTCAAGGATTACCGATGGGACTTTGCCAGATCTTTCTGCTGTAGCAGACAGACAGAAAATATGTCATCTCCGCAAGCCTCTCCTCAGCGTGCCTAGCAAGGCGATATTGAATAATCCTTGCCAGGACCTTTCCCGGCACACTGAGGAGTGAGATGCCCCTGTAGTTGTTACAGTCTGTGCGGTCCCCCTTCTTAAAGAGGGGGACCACCAGGGCATCCTTCCAATCCTGCGGAGCCCGTCCAGTGGTCCAGACTGTTGTTATGATGTCATGTAGGGCAGTCTGTGTACAAACGCCACCCTCCCTGAGCATTTCGCTTGGGAGATCATCTCTGCCCGGTGCCTTTCCTGGTCTCAGACTCTGGATCGCCTTCAGTACTTCCTCAACAGATGGCACCTCAGCCAGCCACTCACAGGGGGTGACCTCTTCCAATATTTGAGGCACCGCAGCCTCAGCAGGGTTATCCCCACTTTGTGCCATGATGTTTTCCTGGCTGAGGAATTTCCCCTCCCCCAGGACCTCACAGAAATGCTCAGCAAATCTGCAAACCTGTTCCTGGGGGTCGGAGATTGGATCACTGTTTTTCCCCTCATGATGGTAATAGGTGTGGCGCTGCAGGTTACTTTTTTGATGGAGTTAAACAGACACACAGACTCACCACGACTACCACCCTCTCTGCTGATGTCTCTGCTGTAAAGGCCACTCCCGTTCCCCCAGGCAGCTCGCATCATCAGTTCCTCAGCCACTGAGATAACCACATCATCATCATCAACATCATTATCAACATCATCAACATCATCATCATCAACATCATCATCAACATCATCATCATCAACATCATCATCATCAACATCATCATCATCAACATCATCATCATCAACATCATTATCAACATCATCAACATCATCATCATCAACATCATTATCATCAACATCATCATCATCAACATCATCATCAACATCATCATCATCATCAACATCATCATCAACATCATCAACATCATTATCAACATCATCATCAACATCATCATTATCATCAACATCATCATCATCAACATCATCATCAACATCATCATCATCAACATCATCATCATCAACATCATTATCAACATCATCAACATCATCATCATCAACATCATTATCAACATCATCATCATCAACATCATCATCAACATCATTATCAACATCATCATCAACATCATCATCATCAACATCAACATCATCATCAACATCATCATCAACATCATCATCAACATCATTATCATCAACATCATCATCAACATCATCATCAACATCATCATCATCAACATCATCATTATCAACATCATCAACATCATCATTATCAACATCATCATCCACATTATCATCAACATTATCAGAATCATCATCACCAATTGTTGCATATATCGGCCATTTTCCAAAAATTTATATTAAGAATAATTCTGCCAATATTTGTAAAAAAATAATTGATCGGGGCGAGCATTGGGCATGAAAGGGTGAGGCACACCCCACCCCTCACACCCAGCTGCCTTGCCGCATTGGGAGCAAGTCGAGCGAGCAGGCCATAAAGGGGCCATTAAATAATAAACTCCGGGACAAAGGGAGGTTAACGACGATTCTGGGAAATCTTCACGTTGTCAAAGGACTGCATGACACTGGCACAGACGCAGAGCACAGGGGAAACGGACATTATAACTGATATATTGTTTTTAATACGGTAAAAGTTCGAAGCTTGGCTATAAGAATGAGTCGACATTATAGACTGCAGTATTTCTCATTTCATTTCTTATTGTATATTTCTATCTACGTGACTTTACCAGTCACGAAAGCTTAAGTCCAAACTAAGCGATATCTCCAACCTCAGGATATCGAAATATAACAACTCGAGAATTTAACATCGACCTCTGGCGACACGGACTGAGAACAAAGCTTAGCAAAACCCTCGGAATAATGGTGGTAACAACGAGGGGCATTACGAATCTTGGTTAAACATGAACCAAATAATAACCACGAGATATTAGACCTAGGGTAACTCAAAAGCAGGGACGGTTTCTTCATTAGGGCGATTGGGCGACGCACCACCAATGTCATTCAACCACAGAGTCACGCTAGCCGTCACTGTGCATCCTCTGGATATAGTCCAATCAGCGTCATGTCACGTTCTGTGGAGTACCGCCTCTTTTTGGGCGATTTCCCTCCGGCTGAGAATCGCCCAGTGTTCCCGTAGACTTACATTCAAAGATGTTTTTTTTCGAACGGGGGCGCTGCAATGCATTTTCTATGGCTTCTGGGAGGGCTCGCCCTAACGTGCTTACGTCATCATACGTGCTTAGGTCATCATACGTAAGCACGTTTCATCCAACAATATAATTTGTGGCCACCTAGTGGAATCTTTAATAAAATAAACTTGAGTGGTTTGTTTTAATAGTGAGTATAGAAACAAACAAGATGTATTGTAAGAGTCACTTTATTTTTCATTAATATTAAAGAAGTGAAGTTGCCTTTACATGCTTAAGCTGTTAATTTATCCATTGCATGGGTGGACCTTATCCTTATCAATCATCCAGACATTTGCCCCCCCTGAGAGATTTTGCAGGAGCCGCCACTGCTCAAAAGAGATACAAGAAAATAGTTCAAACACACACGAGACCAGATAATATGTATTCCATGTGTAATAAAAGGACTCGAACACTTCTTTCTGTCTTCGTGTCTTTATTCAGGTTCACGTCTTTACCCACACGGCACTCTGTTATAACTCCTGTATTTGTAGCCCCCGGCTATTCACTGCTATTATAGCTTCCTCTCCCCTCTGACTCTCTGCTTCATCTACTGTAACCTCCTCCCTGCAGACTCGCTGCTACCCCTATGTGCAGACCCTCTGGCTGTCACTGTATGCAGACCCGCTGCCCACTCTCTCTGTGCAGCCCCGCTGCTGACCGCAGCCTCCTCGCTGCTTCGGGTCGGTCACCGCTGGCCAACGGTGCCGATCCTCGCTCCCCCCGTGTTCGTGGCGATCTCGCCACACCCCGCTTCGCCCTTCGTGGCCTTCCTCTGTTCCTGGTTCCCCGTCACTCCCCCTGCTCTTCCGGTTCCCCTCCTTCTATACTCAACCCCTCTCCCCCCACGTGACCTAACTCCTCCCCCCCTGACGGCACCTCAGAAGGGCCGTTTACAACCGCATTACATCACCCTCCCCCCTAAAGAAAATCCAGCCGACCTCGGCTGAATTGCAACCTGAAAAGCAATGCGGGTGTAAAGGGCCAACACGCAAAAAGACACGAAGCATTGAAGAACATTATAACAATAACACAACACAACACAATCTAACGAAACGTGAGGGATTTCGAGCGAGTACGGGTAGCCGGGCCGTCCCGGACGGTCGGCGGCCCACCCGCCGAGCGGGAACGTGGAAGGGTTTTAGGGGCGACGGGCGCAAGTTCTTCCGTCGCCATTGGAGGCCCGCCACTGTCCCGCTCGCGTCCAGAAACATCCCGTACTCGCGTCCGCGGAGGGATAGGAAGAGCTGCAGGTCCCGTGGGTTCTGCGGCTCTGGTCGGCGTCCCACAAGCGGAAGGTCCTCCTCCCTGCGCTGTCACGGCCGGCTTGTCTGTGAAGGGTACGACAGGCACTCTCGCAAGGTCAGCAGACACAGGCAAGGGCGAGTCGGCAGCAACAGACCCCGGCAAGGCAACTTGGGGAGATGACGCATCCGGCCGTGGGGCAATGTATGGCTTCAACCGGGACGTGTGCACGAACCAACGCCGTGCACCAACCTGAACACGCGCCGACTGTGGGTTGGGAACCTCAATGAGGCGGACCGGACCCTGCCAAGGTCGATGTAATTTAGGAGATGTACCTGGCCGCACCTGTGGGCAATGAAGCCAGGCCAGGTCCCCCTTTTTCCAGGGACACTCCCCCTTTGAACGTCGGGCACACCGCTCATTCCTGGCCTGAGCCTTGGCAGTAGCCATGCGGGCATTTTCCCTCGCCTCAGCGACACGCCGAACGTTGTCCTTAATATACTCAGGAAGAGGCTTAACAGGCCCCCTCGCACCGGTTCCCAACTGGTCATGAATCGGCGGCACGTTCTCACGGCCGTACATAAGAAAAAACGGCGAGTATCCAGTAGCCGCGTGCGGCGTCATGCGATACGCCGAAAGCACCCCAGGGATATGCAAATCCCAATCAGATTGGTTTTCCCCGACTGTATGGCACAGCATGGCGGACAGAGTCCGATTCAACCGTTCCACCATACCATCCGTTTGCGGGTGGTAGGGGGACGTCCGTATCTTTTTAGTTCCAAGAGCCGCACACACCTCCCCCAACAATTTAGACGAAAAGTTACGTCCCTGATCCGTAAGGAGCCTCTCCGGAGCCCCTTTGTCCATTACATACCCAAATAGAAAGGCGTCCGTGATAGACGCCGCTGACTGGTCAGGCAAGGGCCAGGCCATCGGCCAGCGAGAGAGGTACTCCACCCCCACCAGTAAATACTTATTCCCTTTAGCTGATGGCGGAAAGGGTCCCAAAATATCTAACGCCACCAACTCATTAACCCGAGATACTTTAATCGATTGTATCGGCGGAACATATGGATGTTTAGGCGGCTTACGGCGGGCACAATCGGGACACGCGCGAACGTGACCGACGACATCCGTCGTCATGCCGTGCCAATAATAGTCTCGTTGCAGCGTCAATAGGGTTTTCTGCACCCCCAGGTGTAAAAGTGTGTCACAGTGCAAAGATCGAATCAACTCATAGCGCAATGACGCAGGCACAACGAGACGCCAGTGTTCCTGTATCCCTTCCCTCCACATCAGTAACCCATCTCGGAGAGCAGTTTCCGAATTACCACCCGCACCGACTTCCTTACCCGCCTTCTCCGTTCGTTTCCGTAACGACACCAAAGAATCGTCCAACATTTGCTCCCGAATCCACACAGACCTTGGAAGACGCAAAATCCCGTCAGCCGGTCCCCCTTCAACCGGTCCCGGTGTAAGCGGAGGTTCGAGAACATCCACTGCCCGCGCGACAGGTTGAGGGGGGGGCTGAGCCGGTCCACACCTATGCGTCCCCGACGCACACGCACAAGGGGATTGTTGCGGCAACCTGGACAGTGCGTCCGCGTTAGCGTGACGCACACCCTTCCGATGGTGAATTTGGAAGGAGAATTCTTGCAACGTGTCCAGCCATCTCGCCAATTGTCCGGATGGCTGGTCCATCTTAAGAGCGTACTGCAAGGCCGCATGGTCCGTTCGGACAATAAACGACCGACCGTACAGATACGGTCGAAATTGGCGGAGAAAATACACAATAGCCAAAAGTTCCCTGCGAGTGACGCAGTAACGAGTTTCCGCGGGAGACAAAACCCGACTCCCGTACGCCACCACACGCTCAACACCACCTTTTGACTGGGACAACACCGCCCCAATCCCGGTGTCACTCGCATCAGTATCCAGAATGAAGGGATGTTCAAAATCCGGATAATCCAACGTCGGCGCAGTAGCCAGTAGGTCGCGCAGGCTCCGAAACGCCGCCTCCTCCGGCGGTCCCCACACAAATTTGTGCCCCTTCCCAGTAAGGAGATGCAAAGGCCTGGCGATAGTAGCGAAATTCGGAACAAACCTCCGGTAATATGAGGCGAACCCCAAAAACCGACGCACATCACCCACCGTGGCGGGGGTTGCCCAATCCCGGACACACGCAGTTTTCTCTGGATCCGTGGCCACCCCGTCCGCACTAACAATATGTCCCAAGTATCGAACGGAACGTTGCAGTAGATGACATTTCTTAGGCTTGAATTTCAAATTAGCAGAACGCATTCTGGCAAAAACGGCCTCCAACCGCAATAAATGCTCATCAAATGTGCGGCTGAAGACAATAATATCATCTAAATAAATGAGACATGTCTCCCACTGCAACCCCGTCAATACCAACTCCATCAATCTCTGAAAGGTGGCAGGGGCTGCATTCAACCCCATCGGCAGACAGTTAAATTGGAACAACCCCTGCGGCGTACGGAACGCTGTCTTTTCCCGCGAGGGCTCGTCAAGGGGAAGCTGCCAGAAGCCCGAAGAGAGATCTAGCGTTGAAAAAAACTTAGCCCCTGACAAGGCGTCGAGAGAATCGTCCATACGCGGCAGGGGATACGCATCTGCCACCGACACTTTATTTAACTTCCGAAAATCCACACAAAATCGTAATTTACCATCTTTCTTTTTAACCAACACGACAGGCGCACCCCACGGGCTATTAGACGGAGATATAATATCCGCTTTCAACATGTCTTCCACTGCCCCTCGAACGTGCTCACGCTCAGCCGGACTCATCCGACGCGAGTTCAAGCGGATAGGGGCCGCGTCCCCCGTTTCGATGTGATGAGAGAGCAGCGAGGTGCGTCCCAAGTCCAAATCGTCCGAGCTAAACACATCGGAATAGCTCGCTAATAATTTATGAATCGCACAACGCTGCTCAGCGGAAAGGGCCGAATTTTCCGCACATAATTCGGCGATCCAACGATCGTCCACCCCTCCGTCGTGTGAAACACCACCCACCAGCCCCCCGTCCGGAATGTCACTCTGAGCCGTAAACGCCGTAGTGGCGTGTGCCACAACGGTACCAGCCGGCACACACACGCTTTCAGAAGTCGCATTTAACACCTGCAAAAACGGGCGCTGATCCGGACGGACAATGGTTTGCGCCCCCACCAGTGCCAATCCGCCCGTAACAGCGGCGGACGGCGACAGCAAAATTCCACAAGCACTCTGCCGACCCGGAACCGGCTTCCGGTATCGTAGGGGAATGAGCATCTGCGAGCCAGGTGGAATATCAACTGAAACTTCCGATAACGCCTGCACCTGGGCAACCGGAGCCGGTCGCCCCCAGGTGGACTGTAAAAACGCCAATTTGCGGCCCCCTGGCAGTTCAATGCAATTTTCATTGATTCTAATTAAAATGGGCATCTTAGCCAAAAAATCCGTGCCCAACAAGCAAGGAACCGCCAGGGACCTCGAAATTAACACAACGCCCGAGGCCGAGACCCCCCCGATAGAAATATTAGCGTCCACCTGTCCCACGATGCCCATACTACCCCCGTTCGCAGCGATGCAGGAAGCGTAAGCCGGCCTCACGGCCCCCGGTGGGATGTTCAAAAGATGGAATATGACATCCGAAATAATGGTCGCGGACGCCCCGGAATCCACCAAAATACGCACGTCCACCCCTTGGATCGACCCCGGTACAGTGGACGAACCTGTAGCGGCCGCGACAACCCGCCGAGCCAACTTACGCCACTGCGTTATCGAGCGACAAGGCGCAGATACTGGCCTCCCATATTTTAGAACATCCGCGTCGCACAACAACGGCGATGAGTGAGGTGTCAGGCCTTGCCGGGTGTCTGGTGCGCACCGACTTGCCTGTGCCGGAGGGTCTTTCTTTGGGACGTCCGCGATCGAGGCCTCCTGCTGGGGCGGCCCCGGAACCCGGGCCCAGCAGTCCCTGGCATAGTGGCCCCGACGGCCGCAGCGGAAACAGTCGACGTCGGGTCGGCGCGCAGCAGGCACCCCGTCCCGACGTGGCCGCGCCGGCGGCGGAGCCCGCGGCCCCGGCTCGCTTCGAGCCGGCCACGGAGTGGAGGCGGCCGACAGCTCCTTTGGGCCGGTCGCATCCGGCACGTACACGGCCTTTGTAGGGTCCCACCCTACGGCCCCCCCATCGACGACAGGACCGCCCGTCCACGCCGTGACTTGTTTCCAGCGGCGGAGATTGAACTGGGCGTCCAAACACTTAGCCGCGGTCCGGGACGTGAGTTTCTCGTGACCGCAAGCCGGCATAGGAATGCCCAGATCCCGGGATAACTCCAACATCTTCCCCAAGATGAGAGGTTCCAGCAGGTCAGGCTCCGTCTCCGGGTAAGCGGCCATCGCGAGTTCCAGCACGGCGCCCCTGTACGCTACAGGCGACTCCTCCGGTGCGCGTTGCCGCTGCACGAAGCGGCGATGGGCGTCATCCGGTGGCTCGTACGCGTCCGCCATTTCGTCGAACACTCCACGCAATGTTTTCTTCTTCGCAGCTTTTATAGAGCGAAAAAAACGAACAGACTCATCGTCAAGGAGAGTCGGAAGCACCTCCAGCGCCTCGGCGTCCGTCCACCTTGCCGTTCGTACCGCCGCCAAAAATCGACAAGCGAACGCACTCCAATCGCCCCCGATGGAGAACTCCTTAACAGTTGTAAGGTGACGACTGCGGCTCCTTGGCCTGCTTCCGTCCGTCACCGACTCTTCCGGCGGCAAGTTCAGCAAGGCGTCGCAACGCGGTGTCGCCAAGATGGCGGACGATCTTCGTGGCGGCCCCAAGATGGCGGCTTCCCGCCTTCCGTGGTGCGCCACGCCCAAGATGGCGTCTTCCCGCCGCGTGGTCGATGGCGGCGCCATCGAAGACGACCCGGGCTCCTGCCGATCACCACCATCACCTTCCAACGCCGCCCTTGGCGTGACAAGGTCACACAACTCCGTGATGACGGTTTTTAGGGTCGCCAGTTGCTCCGCCATCCGGGTCCATCTTAAATCTTCGTCCTTCAACGCAGATGGGTCGGGCGCAGCGGCAACCTCCTCCACACCCGGGCCCTCACGGATCTCTCCCTCCGCCGAAGTGAAGCCGACCTCAGGAGGAAGATCGTCGTCGTCCGATGATGAAGCCGACGCCGGAGATGGGATATTCTTCTTCCTCAGTTGTTTCGCCATGCCGTTTCACTTCTGACTCCAGTGTAATAAAAGGACTCGAACACTTCTTTCTGTCTTCGTGTCTTTATTCAGGTTCACGTCTTTACCCACACGGCACTCTGTTATAACTCCTGTATTTGTAGCCCCCGGCTATTCACTGCTATTATAGCTTCCTCTCCCCTCTGACTCTCTGCTTCATCTACTGTAACCTCCTCCCTGCAGACTCGCTGCTACCCCTATGTGCAGACCCTCTGGCTGTCACTGTATGCAGACCCGCTGCCCACTCTCTCTGTGCAGCCCCGCTGCTGACCGCAGCCTCCTCGCTGCTTCGGATCGGTCACCGCTGGCCAACGGTGCCGATCCTCGCTCCCCCCGTGTTCGTGGCGATCTCGCCACACCCCGCTTCGCCCTTCGTGGCCTTCCTCTGTTCCTGGTTCCCCGTCACTCCCCCTGCTCTTCCGGTTCCCCTCCTTCTATACTCAACCCCTCTCCCCCCACGTGACCTAACTCCTCCCCCCCTGACGGCACCTCAGAAGGGCCGTTTACAACCGCATTACACATGGAATCAGAGCCTTCCCGGCCACCTTTCTCTTCCAACAATTTGACACAACACATGGTAGCCATAAAATACGTATGAAGGGTGTCTTCCCACGAGATAACAAACACTACGAAGAGAAGAGGGGGGGGGGATGCAAGAAACGTGCGGAGGGGAGAGAATTTCAGATTTTAATAGTGACACAACACACACAATTCAGTACGGCGAGCGGTAAGGATGGCGAGGCTTGCCGAGTAGCGAGATGTGTCACCGAGTACGAGTTCGGTGCTGTCAGAAGAATTATCGCTCAAAGTTATTCTACAGCCAGCATCGCAGATGACCAGCTGCACGCGCAATCGTGCATCGCCAGAGAGCACGGACCAGCGCCACCGAGTAAGGGTGTCAGTGGCCAGTGGACAAGCAGTTGCAGCCTCAAAGAGAGAGAGAGAGCGAGCGAGCGAGGAAGCGGTTTGTATGACACGCTCACACTCACACACCTGTAATGGGTTCCGGAGACACTTGTAGAGGTAACGTCTTTATTACAATACAACACTCCAACAGTCCTGATACTCTGTTACAGCCTATAGGTACACAGCCTAGGTGCACAGCCTAGGTGCACAGCCTAGGTACACAGCCTAGATACACTATTCTGGCTACGCTCTGGAACTCGCCCTCACAAGGACGTAGAGCCGGGAGTTCCAGAGTCCCACCACTGGCCCTCACAGCGTCCCAGGGTCCTCAGATGGCTGGTCTTGGGTCTTGGGTCTTGAGCTACAACTGGCCCTGATCGACCAGGGAGCTGCCCTTTTATGCCTCGTCCCCAACGAGGGGTGGGGT
>NW_026891658.1:0-8601 GCF_015708825.2 Lethenteron reissneri
TCGCCAGGTTCATAGCGCAGCGTAGCGCTAACCACTACACCCACCACTCCCCACGGTACACACACACACACAGTTACACACACACACAGTTACACACACACACAGTCACACACACACACAGTCACACACAGTTACACACACATACAGTTACACACACACAGTTACACACAGTCACACACACACACAGTCAGTCACACACACACACACAGTTACACACACACACACAGTTACACACACACAGTCACACACAGTCACACACACACAGTCACACACACACAGTCACACACACACACACAGTTACACACACACATTCACACACAGTCACACACACAAACACAGTTACACACACAGACACAGTTACAAACACACACACACAGTTACACACAGTCACACACACACACACACAGTCACACACACAGAGTTACACACACACACACAGTCACACACACACACAGTCACACACACACAGTACACACACACACAGTCACACACACACACAGTCACACACACACACACAGTTACACACACACACAGTTACACACACACACACACAATTACACACACAGTCACACACAAACAGTTTCACACACACACAGTTACACACACACATTCACACACACACAGTCACACACACACACAGTCACACACACACACAGTCACACACACACACAGTTACACACACACACAGTTACACACACACACACACAATTACACACACAGTCACACACAAACAGTTTCACACACACACAGTTACACACACACATTCACACACACACAGTTACACACACACACAGTTACACACACACACACACAGTCACACACACACAGTCACACACACACAGTTTCACACACACACACAGTTACACACACACATTCACACACACACAGTCACACACACACAGTTTCACACACACACACAGTTACACACACACAGTCACACACACACAGTTGCACACACACACAGAAAAGATGAAAAGGTCACATTACAACTAAATACAGAATCAGTATTTACACTGCAGCAGGAGCAATCCCAAGAGCTACGAAGCTCTTAGTTTCACACGTGTCCAGTCACCTGCGAGCTCGCTCGATGCCGTGGAGTCTGTGGCGTCTGCGGCGTCTGTGGCACCAACTCCAACTCCCCGCGGTCTCTTAGCGACGCTCACCTCGTCTGTGTTGCTGCTGCTGCTGTTACGGACATCGACGGAGCCCGTCGCGAATTAATCACCAACCCACTTACTCAACCACTCACTCACTCAACCACTCACTCACTCACTCAACCAGCCATCCACTCACTCACTCACTCAACCACCCATCCACTCACTCACTCACTCAACCATTCACTCAACCACCCATCCACTCACTCACTCACTCAACCATCCATCCACTCACTCACTCACTCAACCACCCATCCACTCACTCACTCACTCAACCACCCATCCACTCACTCACTCACTAAACCACCCATCCACTCACTCACTCACTCAACCACCCATCCACTCACTCACTCACTCAACCACCCATCCACTCACTCACTCAACCACCCATCCACTCACTCACTCAACCACCCATCCACTCACTCACTCACTCAACCACCCGTCCACTCACTCACTCAACCACCCATCCACTCACTCACTCAACCACCCATCCACTCACTCACTCAACCACCCATCCACTCACTCACACACTCAACCACCCATCCACTCACTCACTCAACCACCCATCCACTCACTCACTCAACCATCCACTCACTCACTCAACCATCCACTCACTCGCTCACTCAACCACTCACTCACTCAACCACCCCTCACCTCACTCAACCACCCATCCACTCACTCACTCACTCAACCACCATCCACTCACTCACTCAACCACTCACTCACTCAACCACCCATCCACTCACTACTCACTCAACCACCCATCCACTCACTCAACACCCATCCACTCACCTCACTAAAACCAGCCATCCACCTCCACTCACTCACTCACCACCCATCCACTCACTCACTCAACCACTCAACCACTCAACCACCCATCCACTCACTCACTCAACCACCCATCCACTCACTCAACCACCACCCACTCACTCACTCAACCACCCATCCACTCACTCACTCACTCAACCATCCACTCACTCACTCAACCATCCACTCACTCGCTCACTCAACCACCCATCCACTCACTCACTTCACTCAACCACTCACACACTCAACCACCCATCCACTCACTCACTACCTCAACCACCCATCCACTCACTCACTACCTCAACCACCCATCCACTCACTCACTCAACCATCCACTCACTCACTCAACCATCCACTCACTCGCTCACTCAACCACTCACTCACTCAACCACCCACCCACTCACTCACTCAACCACCCATCCACTCACTCACTCAACCACTCACTCACTCAACCACCCATCCACTCACTCACTACCTCAACCACCCATCCACTCACTCACTCAACCATCCATCACTCACTCACCATCCAACTCACTCGCGCACTTCAACCACGCACTCACTCAACCACCCACCCACTCACTCACTCAACCACCACATCCACTCACCTCACTCACTCAACCACCCATCCACTCACTCACTCAACCACTCACTCACTCAACCACCCATCCACTCACTTACTCACTCAACACCCCAATCCACTCACTCACCCACCCATCCACTCACTCACTAAAACCAGCCATCCACTCACTCACTCACTCAACCACCCATCCACTCACTCACCTCAACCACTCAAACACTCAACCACCCATCCACTCACTCACTCAACCACCATCCACTCACTCAACCACCCACTCACTCACTCACTCAACCACCCATCCACTCACTCACCTCAACCATCCACTCACTCACTAAACATCCACTCACTCGCTCACTCAACCAACCCATCCACCTCACTCACTCACTCAACCACTCAAACACTCAACCAACCCATCCACTCACTCACTCAACCACCCATCCACTCACTCAACACCCATCCACTCACTCACTCAACCACCCATCCACTCACTCACTCACTCAACCATCCATCACTCACTCAACCATCCACTCATCGCTCACTCAACCACCCATCCACTCACTCAAGCACTCAACCACTCACTCACTCAACCACCCACTCACCTCACTCAAACCACCCACTCACTCACTCACTCACCTCAACCACCCATCCACTCACCTCACTCACTCACCACCCACTCCACTCACTCAACCACCCACTCACTCACTCAACCACCCATCCACTCACTCAACCACCCATCCACTCACTCACTCAACCACCCATCCACTCACTCACTCAACCACCCATCCACTCACTCACTACCTCAACCCACCCATCATCATCACCTCAACCACCCATCCACTCACTCACTCAAACCATCCACTCACTCACTCAACCATCCACTCACTCGCTCACTCAACACTCACTCACTCAACCACCCACCCACTCACTCACTCAACCACCCATCCACTCACTCACTCACTCAACCACCCATCCACTCATTCACTCAACCACCCATCCACTCACTCACTCAACCACCCATCCACTCACTCACTCAACCACCCATCCACTCACTCACTCAACCACCCATCCACTCACTCACTCAACCACCCATCCACTCACTCACTCAACCACCCATCCACTCACTCAACCACCCATCCACTCACTCAACCACCCATCCACTCACTCACTCAACCCACTCACTCACTCAACCACCCATCCACTCACTCATCACCACTCAATCACTCACTCAACCACCCATCCACTCACTCACCCACCCATCCACTCCTCACCCCCACCCATCCACTCCCTCATACCACCATCCATCACTCCCTCACTCAATCCACCCATCCCTCACTCACTCAACCACCCATCCACTCACTCACTCCACTCAACCACCCATCCACTCCCTCACTCAACCACCATCCACTCATCACTCAACCTCCACTCACTCGCTCACTCAACCACTCCTCACTCAACACCACCCACTCACTCACTCAACCACCCATCCACTCATCACTCACTCAACCACCCATCCACTTACTTACTCAACCCCATCCACTCACTCACTCAACCACCCATCCACTCACTCACTCAACCACCCATCCACTCACTCACTCACTCAACCACCCACCACTCCACTCACCACAACATCCACTCACTCACTCAACCACCCATCCACTCACTCACTCACTCAACCACCCATCCACTTACTTACTCAACCACCCATCCACTCACTCACTCAACCACCCATCCACTCACTCAACACCACCACCTCCACTCACTCACTCACTCAACCACCCATCCACTCAGCACTCAACCACCCATCCACTCACTCACTCAACCCCCACTCACTCACTCACCCACCCCCACTCACTAACCCACCCTCCACTCACTCACCCTCAACCACCCATCCACTTACTTACTCAACCCACCCATCCACTCACTCACTCAACACCCATCCACTCACTCACTCAACCATCCACTCCCTCAACCACCCATCCACTCACTACCTCAAACCCATCCACTCACTCACTACCTCAACCACCATCCACTCACTCACTCAACCATCCACTCACTCACTCAACCATCCACTCACTCGCTCACTCAACCACTCACTCACTCAACCACCCACCCACTCACTCACTCAACACCCATCCACTCACTCACTCACTCAACCACCCATCCACTCACTCACTACTCAACCACCCATCCACTCATCACTACCTCAACCACCCATCCACTCACTCACTCAACCATCCACTCACTCACTCAACCATCCACTCACTCGCTCACTCAACCACTCACTCACTCAACCACCCACCCACTCACTCACTCAACCACCCATCCACTCACTCACTCACTCAACCACCCATCCACTCACTCACTCAACCACTCACTCACTCAACCACCCATCCACTCACTCACTCACTCAACCACCCATCCACTCACTCAACCACCCATCCACTCACTCACTCACTCGACCATCCATCCACTCACTCAACTCACTCAACCACCCATCCACTCACTCACTAAAACCAGCCATCCACTCACTCACTCACTCAACCACCCATCCACTCACTCACTCAACCACTCAAACACTCAACCACCCATCCACTCACTCACTCAACCACCCATCCACTCACTCAACCACCCACTCACTCACTCACTCAACCACCCATCCACTCACTCACTCACTCAACCATCCATCCACTCACTCACCACTCAACCACTCAACACTCAACCACCCATCCACTCACTCACTCAACCACCCACTCACTCCACTCACTCAACCATCCACTCACTCGCTCACTCAACCACCATCCACTCACTCACTCACTCAACCACTCAAACACTCAACCACCCACACTCACTCTCAACCACCCATCCACTCACTCAACCACCCATCCACTCACTCACTCAACCACCCATCCACTCACTCACTCACTCAACCATCCACTCACTCACTCAACCATCCACTCACTCACTCACTAACCACCCATCCACTCACTCAAGCACTCAACCACTCACTCATCAACCACCCACTCACTCACTCACTCAACCACCCATCCACTCACTCACTCACTCACTCAACCACCCACTCACTCACTCAACCACCACTCACTCATCAACCACCCATCCACTCACTCAACCCCCCATCCACTCACTCACTCAACCACCCATCCACTCACTCACTACCTCAACCACCCATCCACTCACTCATACCTCAACCACCCATCCACTCACTCACTCAACCATCCACTCACTCACTCAACCATCCACTCACTCGCTCACTCAACCACTCACTCACTCAACCACCCACCCACTCTCACTCAACCACCCATCCACTCACTCACTCACTCACCCCATCCATTACTTACTCAACCACCCAGCCACTCACTCACTCAACCACCATCCACTCACTCACTCAACCACCCATCCACTCACTCACTCAACCACCCATCCACTCACTCACTCAACCACCCATCCACTCACTCACCACCCATCCACTCACTCAACCACCCATCCACTCACTCAACCACCCATCCACTCACTCACTCAACCACCCACTCACTCACTCAACCACCCATCCACTCACTCACTCAACCACCCACTCACTCACTCAACCACCCATCCACTCACTCACCCACCCATCCACTCCCTCACTCACCCACCCATCCACTCCCTCACTCACACCCCATCCACCACTCACTCAACCACCCATCTCCACTCACTCAACCACATCTCACTCACTCACTCAACCACCCATCCATCCCTCACTCACACCATCCACTCACTCACTCAACCTCACTCACTCGCTCACTCAACCACTCACCACTCAACCACCCACCCACTCACTCACTCAACCACCCATCCACTCACTCACTCACTCAACCACCCATCCACTTACTTACTCAACCACCCATCCACTCACTCACTCAACCACCCATCCACTCACTCACTCAACCACCCATCCACTCACTCACTCACTCAACCACCCATCCCTCACTCACTCAACCACCCATCCACTCACTCACTCAACCACCCATCCACTCACTCACTCACTCAACCACCCATCCACTTACTTACTCAACCACCCATCCACTCACTCACTCAACCACCCATCCACTCACTCACTCAACCACCATCCACTCACTCACTCACTCAACCACCCATCCACTCACTCACTCAACCACCCATCCACTCACTCACTCAACCACCCACTCACTCACTCAACCACCCATCCATCACTCACTCAACCACCCACCACTCAACCACCATCCACTCACTCACTCAACCACCCATCCACTCACTCACTCAACCACCCATCCACTCACTCACTCACTCAACCACCCATCCACCCCTCACTCAACCACCCATCCACTCACTCACCCACCCATCCACTCACTCAACCACCCATCCACTCACTCACTCAACCACCCATCCACTCACTCACTCAACCACCCATCCACTCACTCACCCAGCCATCCACTCACCCACTCTACCACCCACCCATCCACTTAATCAACCACCCACTCACTCACTCAACCACCCATCCACTCAATCAACCACCCATCCACTCACCCACTCTACCACCCACCCATCCACTCAATCACCCACTCACTCAATCAACCATCCATCCACTCACTCAACCATCCATCCACTCACTCACTCAACCACCCATCCACTCAATCAACCACCCACTCACTCACCCACCCATCCACTCATTTACTCACTCAACCACTCACTCACTCACTCAACCACCCACTCACTCACTCAACCACCCATCCACTCACCCACTCACTCAACCACCCACCCATCCACTCAATCAACCATCCATCCACTCACTCACTCAACCACCCATCCACTCAATCAACCACCCATCCACTCAATCAACCACCCATCCACTCAATCAACCACCCATCCACTCAATCAACCACCCATCCGCTCACTCAATCAACCACCCATCCACTCACTCAACCACCCATCCACTCACTCAACCACCCATCCACTCAATCAACCACCCATCCACTCAATCAACCACCCATCCACTCAATCAACCACCCATCCACTCAATCAACCACCCATCCACTCACTCAACCACCCATCCACTCACTCAACCACCCATCCACTCAATCAACCACCCATCCACTCAATCAACCACCCATCCACTCAATCAACCACCCATCCACTCAATCAACCACCCATCCGCTCACTCAATCAACCACCCATCCACTCACTCAACCACCCATCCACTCACTCAACCACCCATCCACTCAATCAACCATCCATCCACTCACTCACTCACTCAACCACCCATCCACTCACTCAACCATCCATCCACTCACCCAACCACCCACTCACTCTACCACCCAACCACTCACTCACTCATTCAACCACCCATCCACTCACTCAACCACCCATCCACTCAATCAACCACCCATCCACTCACCCACTCTACCACCCACCCATCCACTCAATCAACCACCCACTCACTCAACCATCCATCCACTCACTCAACCACCCATCCACTCAATCAACCACCCACCCACTCACCACCCATCTCACTCAACCACCCATCCACCACCACCCATCCACTCACTCAACCACCCATCCACTCACTCAACCACCCATCCACTCAATCAACCACCCACCCACTCACCCACCCATCCACTCAACCACCCATCCACTCAATCAACCACCCACTCACTCAACCATCCATCCACTCACTCAACCACCCATCCACTCAATCAACCACCCATCCACTCAATCAACCACCCACTCACTCAACCACCCATCCACTCACTCAACCACCCATCCACTCACTCAACCACCCATCCACTCACTCAACCACCCATCCACTCAATCAACCACCCACTCACTCAACCATCCATCCACTCACTCAACCACCCATCCACTCAATCAACCACCCACTCACTCAACCATCCATCCACTCACTCAACCACCCATCCACTCAATCAACCACCCATCCACTCAATCAACCACCCACTCACTCAACCACCCATCCACTCACTCAACCACCCATCCACTCACTCAACCACCCATCCACTCATTCAACCACCCATC
>NW_026891659.1:0-13284 GCF_015708825.2 Lethenteron reissneri
CACACATAGCACCAACTACTCACCACACAGAGACCCACAGACTCACCACACAGAGACCCACAGACTCACACACAAGACCCACAGACTCACCACACGAGACCCACAGACTCACCACACAGAGACCCACAGACTCACCACACAGAGACCCACAGACTCACCACACAGAGACCCACAGACTCACCACACACAGACCCACAGACTCACCACAGAGACCACAGACTCCCACACCCAGACACCCACAGACCACCACCACAGAGACCCACAGACTCACCACACAGAGACCCACAGACTCACCACACAGAGACCCACAGACTCACCACACAGAGACCCACAGACTCACCACACAGAGACCCACAGACTCACCACAGAGACCCACAGACTCACCACACAGAGACCCACAGACTCACCACACAGAGACCCACAGACTCACCACAGAGACCCACAGACTCACACAGACCCACAGACTCACCACAGAGACCCACAGACTCACCACACAGAGACCCACAGACTCACCACACAGAGACCCACAGACTCACCACAGAGACCCACAGACTCACCACACAGAGACCCACAGACTCACCACACAGAGACCCACAGACTCACCACACAGAACCCACAGACTCACCACACAGAGACCCACAGACTCACCACACGAGACCCACAGACTCACCACACAGAGACCCACAGACTCACCACACGAGACCCACAGACTCACCACACAGAGACCCACAGACTCACCACACAGAGACCCACAGACTCACCACACAGAGACCCACAGACTCACCACACAGAGACCCACAGACTCACCACACAGAGACCCACAGACTCACCACACAGAGACCCACAGACTCACCACACAGACCCACAGACTCACCACACAGAGACCCACAGACTCACCACACAGAGACCCACAGACTCACCACACAGAGACCCACAGACTCACCACACAGAGACCCACAGACTCACCACACAGAGACCCACAGACTCACCACACAGAGACCCACAGACTCACCACACAGAGACCCACAGACTCACCACACAGAAGACCCACAGACTCACACAGAGACCCACAGACTCACCACACACAGACCCCAGACTCACCACACAAGACCCACAGACTCACCACAGAGACCCACAGACTCACCACACAGAGACCCACAGACTCACCACACACAGACCCACAGACTCACCACACAGAGACCCAGACTCACCACACAGAGACCCACAGACTCACCACACAGAGACCCACAGACTCACCACACAGAGACCCACAGACTCACCACACAGAGACCCACAGACTCACCACACAGAGACCCACAGACTCACCACACAGAGACCCACAGACTCACCACACAGAGACCCACAGACTCACCACACAGAGACCCACAGACTCACACAGAGACCCACAGACTCACCACAGAGACCCACAGACTCACCACACAGAGACCCACAGACTCACCACACAGAGACCCACAGACTCACCACACAGAGACCCACAGACTCACCACACAGAGACCCACAGACTCACCACACAGAGACCCACAGACTCACCACACAGAGACCCACAGACTCACCAGAGACCCACAGACTCACAAGAGACCCACAGACTCACACAGAGACCCAGACTCACCACACAGAGACCCACAGACTCACCACACAGAGACCCACAGACTCACCACACAGAGACCCACAGACTCACCACACGAGACCCACAGACTCACCACACAGAGACCCACAGACTCACCACACAGAGACCCACAGACTCACCACACAGAGACCCACAGACTCACCACAGAGACCCACAGACTCACCACACAGAGACCCACAGACTCACCACACAGAGACCCACAGACTCACCACAGAGACCCACAGACTCACCACACAGAGACCCACAGACTCACCACACACACCCACAGACTCACCACACAGAGACCCACAGACTCACCACACAGAGACCCACAGACTCACCACACAGAGACCCACAGACTCACCACACAGAGACCCACCACACAGACCACAGACTCACCACACAGAGACCACAGACTCACACACAGAGACCCACAGACTCACCACACAGAGACCACACCACCACACAGAGACCCACAGACTCACCACACAGAGACCCCAGACTCACCACACGACTCAAAAAGCCACAATCCATCATCAGCGGATAGATGACGCGCTCACCGCCGTGATGTGGCGTGTGGATCGGATCGCTGGAAGTCGGAGCTGATGTGGAAGCCCCCATGGAGCTGGTGAGTGAGTTGGACTCCAGACACAGACACTGCTCACACAGAGGGGGTGGGGGGGTGGGTGGGTGGGTGGGTGAGTGAGTGAGTGGGTGGGTGAGTGGGTGGGTGAGTGGGTGGGTGGGTGAGTGGGTGGGTGGGTGAGTGGGTGGGTGGGTGAGTGGGTGAGTGGGTGAGTTGGTGGGTGGGTGAGTGGGTGGGTGGGTGAGTGGGTGGGTGGGTGAGTGGGTGGGTGAGTGAGTGGGTGGGTGGGTAAGTGGGTGGGTGAGTGAGTTGGACTCCAGACACAGACACTGCTCAACACAGAGGGGGTGGGGGCGGGTGGGTGGGTGAGTGGGTGGGTGAGTGGGTGGGTGAGTGAGTGAGTGAGTGGGTGGGTGAGTGGGTGGGTGAGTGGGTGGGTGAGTGGGTGGGTGGTGTGGGTGAGTGGGTGGGTGGGTGGGTGGGTGAGTGGGTGGGTGAGTGAGTGAGTGGGTGGGTGGGTGAGTGGGTGAGTGAGTGGGTGAGTGGGTGAGTGAGTGAGTGAGTGACAGAATGAGTGGGTGGGTGAGTAAATGAGTGATTGGGTGGGTGGGTGGGTGAGTGAATGGGTGAGTGGGTGAGTGAGTGGTGAGTGAGTGAGTGAGTGGTGAGTTTGTGGTGAGTGAGTGGTGAGTGAGTGAGTGGGTGGGTGAGTGGGTGGGTGATTGACTGAGTGGATGACTGACTGACTGTGTGACTGAGTGTGTGGCTGACTAGCTGACTGACTAACCGAGTGACTGACCCGAGTGTGTGACTGACTGAGTGTGTGACTGACTGAGTGTGTGACTGAGTGGATGACTGTGTGTGTGTGTAACTGACTAACTGACTGACTGACCGAGTGACTGACTAACCGAGTGACTGACCGAGTGAATGACTGAGTGTGTGACTGACTAACTGACTGACTAACTGAGTGAGTGACTGAGTGAATGACTGAGTGGGTGACTGACTAACCGAGTGACTAACCGAGTGAATGACTGAGTGAACGACTGAGTGGGTGAGTAAGTGGGTGAGTGTGTGACTGACTGAGTGAGTGAGTGACTGAGTGAATGACTGAGTGAATGACTGAGTGGGTGAGTGTGTGACTAACTGACTGACTAACCGAGTGACTGACCGAGTGACTGACTGAGTGACTGACTGAGTGTGTGTGTGACTGACTAACTAACTGACTGACTAACCGAGTGACTGACCGAGTGACTGAGTGTGTGACTGACGGAGTGTGTGACTGACTGAGTGTGTGACTGACTGACTAACTAACTGACTAACCGAGTGACTGACCGAGTGACTGACTGAGTGACTGACTGAGTGTGTGTGTGACTGACTAACTAACTGACTGACTAACCGAGTGACTGACCGAGTGACTGAGTGTGTGACTGACGGAGTGTGTGACTGACTAACTGACTGACTAACTAACTGACTAACCGAGTGACTGACCGAGTGACTGACTGAGTGTGTGTGTCACTGACTAACTGACTGACTGACTAACCGAGTGACTGACCGAGTGACTGAGTGTGTGACTGACGGAGTGTGTGACTGACTGACTGACTAACTAACTGACTAACTAACTGACTAACCGAGTGACTAACCGAGTTACTTGAACGAGTGTCATCCACGCATCTCCATCAACGTCTCAAGGTCGCCCACAGCGGGCCTCGCGAAGCATCACAACACGACCTCGACTCACCGCTACTGCCGCCGTGTAGAGCGCGAGGAGACGGGGAAGGGAGTGGAAACGACGCGAAATGGTCAAACCTCCAGCGCGGAATTCGATTCCTCGGGGAATTTTATAAAATGAAAGAAATAAGAAACACAAAATGTTTTTGAATTTAACAAAAAAAACGTGGGTTACAGTCCGCTCGGCTCGTGACACCCACGGAAATCTGCTCGACGGCAGCGTGCCGTAAAGGAAGTGAAACAACTAAACAGCTGCAGCAATTGCGGTAAAATAGGAAGTGTCGTAAAACGCGAGCCCAACCCTCCCCACCCTCCCCACCCAGCCCCTCCCCTCCCTCCCCACCCTCCCCACCCTCCCCACCCAGCCCCTCCCCACCCTCCCCACCCTCTCCAACCCACCCACTCCCCACCCTCCCCACCCTCCCCCTCCCCACCCTCCCCACCCTCCCCTCCCCACCCTCCCACCCTCCCCCTCCCCACCCTCCCCACCCTCCCCACCCTCCCCACCCTCCCCTCCCCACCCTCCCCACCCTCCCCTCCCCACCGAGCCCCTCCCCTCCCTCCCCACCCAGCCCCTCCCCACCCTCCCCACCCTCCCCACCCTCCCCACCCTCCCCACCCAGCCCATCCCCACCCTCCCCTCTCCACCCAGTCCCACCCTCCCCACCAGCAGCCCCTCCCCACCCAGCCCCTCCCCACCCTCCCCTCTCCACCCCAGTCCCACCCTCCCCACCCAGCCCTCCCCACCCAGCCCCTCCCCACCCTCCCCTCCCCACCCAGCCCCTCCCCACCCTCCCCTCCCCACCCAGCCCCTCCCCACCCTCCCCTCCCCACCCAGCCCCTCCCCACCCTCCCCTCTCCACCCAGCCCCACCCTCCCACCCTCCCCTCTCCACCCAGCCCCACCCTCCCCACCCTCCCCACCCTCCCCTCTCCACCCAGCCCCACCCTCCCCACCCTCCCCACCCTCCCCACCCTCCCCTCCCCACCCTCCCCACCCTCCCCACCCTCCCCACCCAGCCCCTCCCCATGTGAAGTGTCGAACGCCCGCTGGCAGGAGGTCACGGGGCAGACCGAGACGACTGGCTGATGCACCACCTGTGCCCCCTACTGTTGTTTTCATTTACATGCCATCGCAATTATTATTTTACAAAAAATATTGTTTATAGCAATACATTGGGGGGGGGGGAGGGGAGGGGGGAGACATTTTGAGCATGTTTGAATATTGGGGGGGGGGGGTATGTCCCCCCCCCCCCCAATAAATATTATGATGACGGCTTGCGATGCACCGATTGGTCCACACTTGAGACCGCTCCAAATCCCGTCGTGTTCATGCAGGTGGCGCTGCAAACCTCCTAACAGCACTTGCCCCTAGAGCCCTGCTAGAGGCTACCTGGGGGAGCTTTGTCTGTGTGTCAGCACTTGCCCCTACAGCCCTGCTAGAGGCTACCTGGGGGAGCTTTGTCTGTGTGTCAGCACTTGCCCCTACAGCCCTGCTAGAGGCTACCTGGGGGAGCTTTGTCTGTGTGACAGCACTTGCCCCTAGAGCCCTGCTAGAGGCTACCTGGGGGAGCTTTGTCTGTGTGACAGCACTTGCCCCTAGAGCCCTGCTAGAGGCTACCTGGTGGAGCTTTGTCTGTGTGTCAGCACTTGCCCCTAGAGCCCTGCTAGAGGCTACCTGGTGGAGCTTTGTCTGTGTGACAGCACTTGCCCCAAGAGCCCTGCTAGAGGCTACCTGTGGGAGCTTTGTTTTTATGACAGCACTTGCCCCTAGAGCCCTGCTAGAGGCTACCTGGTGGAGCTTTGTCTGTGTGTCAGCACTTGCCCCTAGAGCCCTGCTAGAGGCTACCTGGGGGAGCTTTGTCTGTGTGTCAGCACTTGCCCCTAGAGCCCTGCTAGAGGCTACCTGGGGAGCTTTGTCTGTGTGACAGCACTTGCCCCTAGAGTCTGTCACGTGACCTCCTCCTCATGCACCTAGCCTGGCACAGCAGTCAACCCATGGCACCTGCAGGGTCTGTCACGTGACCTCCTCATGCACCTAGCCTGGCACAGCGATACAACCCATGGCACCTGCTGGGTCTGTCACGTGACCTCCTCATGCACCTAGCCTGGCACAGCAGTACAACCCATGGCACCTGCAGGGTCTGTCACGTGGCCTCCTCCTCATGCACCTAGCCTGGCACGGCAGTCAACACGTGGCACCTGCCTCATGCACCTAGCCTGGCACAGCAGTACAACCCTTGGCACCTGCAGGGTCTGTCACGTGACCTCCTCCTCATGCACCTAGCCTGGCACAGCAGTACAACCCATGGCACCTGCTGGGTCTGTCACGTGACCTCCTCATGCACCTAGCCTGGCACAGCAGTACAACCCATGGCACCTGCTGGGTCTGTCACGTGACCTCCTCCTCATGCACCTAGCCTGGCACGGCAGTCAACACATGGCACCTGCCTCATGCACCTAGCCTGGCACAGCAGTGCAACCCATGGCACCTGCAGGGTCTGTCACGTGACCTCCTCATGCACCTAGCCTGGCACAGCGGTACAACCCATGGCACCTGCAGGGTCTGTCACGTGACCTCCTCCTCATGCACCTAGCCTGGCACGGCAGTCAACACGTGGCACCTGCCTCATGCACCTAGCCTGGCACAGCAGTACAACCCTTGGCACCTGCAGGGTCTGTCACGTGACCTCCTCCTCATGCACCTAGCCTGGCACAGCGGTACAACCCATGGCACCTGCTGGGTCTGTCACGTGACCCCCCCCCCCCACCACCTCCCCCCACTAACCCCCCCCACTAACCCCCCCCCACTCTACCCACCAATTCAGCTGACGATGTTTCCACTAAATCCGCGATAATCCTGCATTCAGTTCCACGCGTGGCTTGTGCTGTGTGGGACAAGAACCAGTTGGTCAGCAGACTTAGCAGCAGCATCAGCAGCATCATCAGCAGCAGCAAGAGCAGCAGCATCAGCAGTCTTAGCAGCAGCATCAGCAGCATCAGCAGCATCAGCAGCAGAAATATCAGTAACATAAACATCATCATCGCTACGATATACGATGTTGGAACGCCAGATCACTCACTCACTCAGCTACTCACTCACTCAGCTACTCACTCACTCAGCTACTCACTCACTCAGCTACTCACTCACTCAGCTACTCACTCACTCAGCAACTCACTCACTCACCCACTCACTCACTCAGCTACTCGCTCACTCAGCTACTCACTCAGCCACTCACTCACTCACCCACCCACGCACTCACTCAGCCACTCACTCACTCAGCTACTCACTCACTCAGCTACTCACCCACTCACCCACTCACTCACCCACTCACTCACTCATGTAACCACTCACCCACCCACTCATTCACTCACCCACCCACCCACTCACCCACCCAATCCCCCACCCACTCACCCACCCACTCACCCACTCACTCACCCACTCACTCACTCATGTATCCACTCACCCACCCACTCACTCACCCACCCACCCACCTACTCACCCACCCAATCCCCCACCCACTCACCCACTCACCCACCCACCCACTCACCCACCCACCCACCAACTCACTCACTCACCCCCCCACTCACCCACCCACTCAACCACTCACCCCACCACTCACCCACTTACTCACCCACTCACTCACCCACCCAATCCCCCACCCACTCACCCACTCACCCACCCACTCACTCACTCACTCACCCACCCAATCCCCCACCCACTCACCCACTCACTCACCCACTCACTCACTCATGTAACCACTCACCCACCTATTCACCCACCCAATCCCCCACCCACTCACCCACTCACCCACCCACCCACTCACCCACCCACTCACTCACTCACTCACCCCCCCACTCACCCACCCACCCATTCACCCACCCACTCACCCACTCACTCACCCACTAACTCACTCATGTAACCACTCACCCACCCACTCACTCACTCACCCACCCACCCAATCCCCCACCCACCCACTCACCCACTCACCCACCCACTCACCCACTCACTCACCCACTCACTCACTCATGTAACCACTCACCCACTCACTCACTCACCCACCCACCTACTCACCCAACCCAATCCCCCACCCACTCACCCACTCACCCACCCACCCACTCACCCACCCACTCACTCACTCACTCACCCCCCCACTCACCCACCCACTCACCCACTCACCCACCCACTCACCCACTCACTCACCCACTAACTCACTCATCTAACCACTCACTCACCCACTCACCCACTCACCCACTCACCCCCCCCCCCCCCCCCCCCCCCACTCACCACCGGCTCGTGCCATCAAGGCGCCCAGGGCGCGTGGCGCTCACCGCTGCCCCACCGCTCCCTCTCACACACCACAGCCATGCACACCCACATGGACGTGGGGGGTAGGGGGTGAGTGGGGGGGTGAGTGGGTGGGGGGGTGAGTGGGGGGGGGGTGAGTGAGTGGGGGGGTGAGTGGGTGGGGGGGTGAGTGGGTGAGTGGGGGGGTGAGTGGGTGAGTGGGGGGGTGAGTGAGTGGGGGGGTGAGTGGGTGAGTGGGGGGGTGAGTGGGGGGGGTGAGTGGGGGGGTGAGTGAGTGGGGGGGGGTGAGTGGGTGAGTGGGGGGGTGAGTGGGGGGGTGAGTGGGTGAGTGGGTGGGTGAGTGGGTGAGTGAGTGGGGGGGTGAGTGGGTGAGTGAGTGGGTGGGTGAGTAGGTGGGTGAGTGGGGGAGTGAGTGGGGGGGTGAGTGGGGGGGTGAGTGGGGGGGGTGAGTGGGTGGGTGAGTAGGTGGGTGAGTGGGTGGGTGAGTGGGTGGGTGGGTGAGTGGGGGGGTGAGTGGGGGGGTGAGTGGGTGAGTGGGTGAGTGAGTGAGTGAGTAGGTGGGTGAGTGGGTGGGTGAGTGGGGGGTGAGTGGGTGAGTGGGTGAGTGAGTGGGTGAGTAGGTGGGTGAGTGGGGGGGTGAGTGGGGGGGTGAGTGGGTGAGTGAGTGGGTGGGTGAGTAGGTGGGTGAGTGGGTGGGTGAGTGGGTGGGTGAGTGGGGAGGTGAGTGGGGGGGTGAGTGGGTGAGTGAGTGGGTGGGTGAGTAGGTGGGTGAGTAGGTGGGTGAGTGGGTGGGTGAGTGGGTGGGTGAGTGGGGGGGTGAGTGGGGGGGTGAGTGGGGGGGTGAGTGAGTGAGTGGGTGAGTGGGTGAGTAGGTGGGTGAGTGGGTGGGTGAGTGGGGGGGTGAGTGGGGGGGTGAGTGGGGGTGTGAGTGGGTGGGTGAGTGAGTGAGTAGGTGGGTGAGTGGGGGTGTGAGTGGGTGGGTGAGTGAGTGGGTGAGTGAGTGGGTGGGTGGGTTAGTGGGTGGGTGAGTGCGTGGGTGAGTGGGTGGGTGAGTGGGGAGGTGAGTGGGTGAGTGGGTGAGTGGGTGGGTTAGTGGGGGGGTGAGTGGGTGGGTGGGTGGGTGAGTGCGTGGGTGGGTGGGTGGGTGGGTGGGTGAGTGGGTGGGTGGGTGGGTGAGTGCGTGGGTGAGTGGGTGAGTGAGTGGGTGGGTGGGTGGGTGAGTGCGTGGGTGAGTGGGTGAGTGAGTGGGTGGGTGAGTGAGTGGGTGAGTGGGGGTGTGGGTGGGGGGGTGAGTGGGTGAGTGAGTGAGTGGGTGGGTGAGTGAGTGAGTAGGTGGGTTAGTGGGTGGGTGAGTGGGTGGGTGGGTGAGTGGGTGGGTGAGTAGGTGGGTGAGTGGGTGGGTGAGTGGGTGGGTGAGTGGGTGGGTGGGTGGGTGAGTGGGTGGGTGAGTGGGTGGGTGGGTGGGTGAGTGGGTGGGTGGTGGGGTGGGTGAGTGGGTGGTGAGTGGTGGGTGAGTGGGGGTGAGTGAGTGGGTGAGTGGGTGGGTTAGTGGGGGGGTGGGTGAGTGGGTGGGGAGTTTCTACTTAAAGGGGACTTGCAGAGCTAATTGCTCATACTGAAGAGTTGAGCTGTGGACAAAGTTGATAAGTGAGTGGGTGAGTGAGTGAGTGAGTGGGTGAGTGGGTGAGTGGGTGAGTGGGTGAGTGGGTGAGTGAGTGGGTGGGTGAGTGAGTGAGTGAGTGGGTGAGTGAGTGGGTGGGTGGGTGGGTGAGTGAGTGAGTGAGTGGGTGGGTGAGTGAGTGGGTGGGTGGGTGGGTGGGTGAGTGAGTGGGTGAGTGGGTGGGTGAGTGAGGGGGTGGTAGGGTGAGTGAGTGGGTGAGTGAGGGAGTTAGTGTGTGGGTGAGTGAGTGAGTGAGTGGGTGGGTGAGTGTGTAGGTGAGTGGGTGAGTGAGTGAGTGAGTGGGTGAGTGAGTGGGTGAGTGAGTGAGTGAGTGAGTGAGTGGGTGAGTGAGTGGGTGGGTGGGTGGGTGAGTGAGTGGGTGGGTGAGTGAGTGGGTGGGTGGGTGGGTGAGTGAGTGGGTGAGTGGGTGGGTGAGTGAGGGGGTGGTAGGGTGAGTGAGTGGGTGAGTGAGGGAGTTAGTGTGTGGGTGAGTGAGTGAGTGAGTGGGTGGGTGAGTGTGTAGGTGAGTGGGTGAGTGAGTGAGTGAGTGAGTGGGTGAGTGAGTGGGTGAGTGAGTGAGTGAGTGGGTGGGTGAGTGATTGGGTGGGTGGGTGAGTGAGTGAGTGGGTGGGTGGGTGAGTGAGTGGGTGAGTGGGTGGGTGAGTGAGTGAGTGGGTGGTAGGGTGAGTGTGTAGGTGATTGTGTGAGTGAGTGAGTGAGTGGGTGAGTGAGTGAGTGAGTGAGTGGGTGAGTGAGTGAGTGAGTGGGTGAGTGGGTGGATGAGTGAGTGAGTTGGTGAGGAGTGAGTGGGTGAGTGAGTGAGTGGGTGAGTGAGTGAGTGGTGAGTGAGTGAGTGAGTGGGTGAGTGAGTGAGTGGGTGAGTGAGTGGGTGATGTGAGTGGGTGAGTGAGTGAGTGGGTGAGTGAGTGGTTGAGTGAGTGAGTGAGTGGGTGAGTGAGTGAGTGGTTGAGTGAGTGAATGAGTGGGTGAGTGAGTGAGTGGGTGAGTGATTTATCTGAACTGGGCCACCCCTCGGTCGACTCAGCCTCAAATGAGTTACCTCGTGTAGTGGTAGTGGTGGTGGTAGTGGTGGTAGTGGTGGTGGTAGTGGTGGTAGTGGTGGTAGTGGTGGTGGTGGTAGTGGTGGTAGTGGTGGTGGTAGTGGTGGTAGTGGTGGTAGTGGTGGTAGTGGTGGTGGTGGTGGTAGTGGTGGTGGTAGTGGTGGTAGTGGTGGTGGTAGTGGTGGTAGTGGTGGTAGTGGTGGTAGTGGTGGTGGTAGTGGTGGTGGTTGTGGTGGTGGTTGTGGTGGTGGTAGTGGTGGTGGTGGAAGTGGTAGTGGTGGTAGTGGTGGTGGTAGTGGTGGTAGTGGTGGTAGTGGTGGTAGTGGTGGTGGTAGTGGTGGTAGTGGTGGTAGTGGTGGTGGTGGTAGTGGTGGTGGTAGTGGTGGTAGTGGTGGTAGTGGTGGTGGTGGTAGTGGTGGTGGTAGTGGTGGTAGTGGTGGTAGTGGTGGTGGTGGTAGTGGTGGTGGTAGTGGTGGTAGTGGTGGTAGTGGTGGTGGTGGTAGTGGTGGTGGTAGTGGTGGTAGTGGTGGTAGTGGTGGTGGTGGTAGTGGTGGTAGTGGTGGTAGTGTTGGTGGTGGTAGTGGTGGTGGTAGTGGTGGTAGTGGTGGTAGTGGTGGTGGTGGTGGTAGTGGTGGTGGTGGTAGTGGTGGTAGTGGTGGTGGTAGTGGTGGTAGTGGTGGTAGTGGTGGTAGTGGTGGTGGTGGTGGTAGTGGTGGTGGTAGTGGTGGTAGTGGTGGTGGTAGTGGTGGTAGTGGTGGTAGTGGTGGTAGTGGTGGTGGTTTGTAGTGGTGGTGGTAGTGGTGGTAGTGGTGGTAGTGGTGGTGGTGGTGGTAGTGGTGGTGGTTGTGGTGGTAGTGGTGGTAGTGGTGGTGGTGGTGGTAGTGTTGATGGTAGTGGTGGTGGTAGTGGTGGTAGTGGTGGTAGTGGTGGTGGTGGTAGTGGTGGTGGTAGTGGTGGTAGTGGTGGTAGTGGTGGTGGTGGTGGTAGTGGTGGTGGTTGTGGTGGTAGTGGTGGTGGTGGTAGTGGTGGTGGTGGTGGTGTTGGTGGTAGTGGTTTTAGTGGTAGTGGTGGTGGTGGTTGTGGTGGTAGTGGTGGTGGTGGTGGTGGTAGTGATGGTAGTGGTGGTGGTGGTAGTGTTGGTGGTAGTGGTGGTGGTGGTAGTGTTGGTGGTAGTGGTGGTAGTGTTGGTGGTTGTGGTGGTCGTAGTGGTGGTGGTAGTGTTGGTGGTTGTGGTGGTCGTAGTGGTGGTGGTAGTGGTGGTAGTGGTGGTGCTGGTGGCCACAGCGCCGGTAGCCTCCATAGGCGCTGCTGCTAACAGCACTTGCCCCTACAGCATCTTAGAGGCTACCTGGGGGATCTTTGCCTGTGTGACAGCACTTGCCCCTACTGCCCTGCTAGAGGCTACCTGGGGGAGCTTTGCCTGTGTGACAGCACTTGCCCCTATTGCCCTGCTAGAGGCTACCTGGGGGAGCTTTGTCTGTGTGACAGCACTTGCCCCTATAACCCATCCAGAGGCTACCTGGGGGGTCTTTATCTTTGTTTGTGTGACAGCACTTGCCCCTACTGCCCTGCTAGAGGCTACCTGGGGGAGCTTTGTTTGTGTGACAGCACTTGCCCCTACAGCCCTGCTAGAGGCTACCTGGGGGAGCTTTGTCTGTGTGACAGCACTTGCCCCTACAGCCCTGCTAGAGGCTACCTGGGGGAGCTTTGTCTGTGTGACAGCACTTGCCCCTATAACCCATCCAGAGGCTACCTGGGGGGTCTTTATCTTTGTTTGTGTGACAGCACTTGCCCCTACTGCCCTGCTAGAGGCTACCTGGGGGAGCTTTGTTTATGTGACAGCACTTGCCCCTACAGCCCTGCTAGAGGCTACCTGGGGGAGCTTTGTCTGTGTGACAGCACTTGCCCCTACAGCCCTGCTAGAGGCTACCTGGGGGAGCTTTGTCTGTGTGACAGCACTTGCCCCTACAGCCCTGCTAGAGGCTACCTGGGGGAGCTTTGTCTGTGTGACAGCACTTGCCCCTACAGCCCTGCTAGAGGTTACCTGGGGGAGCTTTGTCTGTGTGACAGCACTTGCCCCTACAACCCATCCAGAGGCTACCTGGGAGGGTCTTTATCTTTGTCTGTGTAAGTAACAGCACTTGCCCCTACTGCCCAGCCAGAGGCTACCTGGGCTCACCTCTGCCTCTGCCTCTATCCCTCTCCCCCCGTCCACCCCCCATCAGAACGATCCCGATCCAAATGGACCCCAGCAGCCGCGTCTTGGCGAGCCGGATCCACGGAGATCCACTCCGGGTTTTGTGCGGCGTCGACC
>NW_026891660.1:0-10000 GCF_015708825.2 Lethenteron reissneri
TACAACTCACCAACCCACTCACCTACTCACCTAACCACTCACCTAACCACTCACCCACCCAGCTACTCACCTAACCACTCACTCACCTAGCCTCTCACCTACTCACCTAACCACTCACCTACTCACTCAGCTAACCACTCACCTACTCACTCACCTAGCCTCTCACCCACCCACCTACTCACCTCACACCCACTCACCCACCCACCCACTCACCTAGCCTCTCACCCACTCACCCAAACTCTTACCCACTCACCTAACCACTCACCCACCCACCCACTCACCTACTCATCTCACCTCTCACCCACTCACCTACTCACCCACTCACCTAGCCTCTCACCCACTCACCTAACCTCTTACCCCACCCACTCACCTAACCTCTCACCCACTCACCTACTCACCTAACCTCTCACCCACTCACCTAACCTCTCACCCACTCACCTAACCTCTCACCCACTCACCTACTCACCCACTCACCTACTCACCTACTCACCTACTCATCTAACCTCTCACCCACCCACTCACCTAACCTCTCACCCACCCACTCACCTAACCTCTCACCCACTCACCTACTCACCCACTCACCTACTCACCTACTCATCTAACCTCTCACCCACTCATCTAACCTCTCACCCACCCACCCACTCACCTAACCTCTCACCCACCCACCTACTCACCTAACCTCTCACCTACCCACCCACACACCTACCCACCCCACTGGCTCACTCACTCACCTATCTACTCACCCATCCACTCACCCATTCACCTACCCACCCATTCACCCACCCGCTCACTTGTTTATCCACCTACCCACTAACTCACCTACCCACCCTCCCATACACTCGCCCACTCGCCCACCTACCCTCCCCCTCACCTATCCATCTATCCAATTACTCGCCCACTCACTCACCTGCCCACCTATCCACCCACTCATTCACTCACCTACCCACCTACCCACACACCCACTCATTCACTCACCTACCCACCCACACACCTACCCACCCTCCCACTCACCTACCCACTCACACACTCATTCACTCACCTGCCCACCTATCCACCCACTCATTCACTCACCTACCCACCCACACACCTACCCACCCTCCCACTCACCTACCCACCCACACACCCACCCACCCACTCACCTACCTATCCACCCACTCATTCACTCACCTACCCACCCACCCACTCATTCACTCACCTACCCACCCACTCACCTACCCACCCTCCCACTCACCTACCCACCCACACACCCACCCACCCTCCCACTCACCTACACTCCCACTCACCTACCCACCCTCCCACTCACCTACCCACCCACACACCTACCCACCCTCCCACTCACCTACCCACCCACACACCCACCCATTCACTCACCTACCCATCCCACACACCTACCCACCCTCCCACTCACCTACCCACCCACACACCCACCCACCCTCCCACTCACCTACCCACCCACACACCTACCCACCCTCCCACTCACCTACCCATCCACCGGCTAGGCACCACTCAGCATTGCTGCTATGGGGGGTACATTGAATGCGACCAGTGGCGAGTGAGATGTTGACTACCTCGCCTGGTCTACAGGAGGTCGTGGGTTCGATCCCGGACCCTGTGAGATGTTGACTACCTCGCCTGGTCTACAGGAGGTCGTGGGTTCGATCCCGGACCCTGTCGCCGCGTGTGTCTGTGTGTGTGTGTCTGTGTGTGTGTGCGTGTGTGTGTGCGTGTGTGTCTGTGTGCGTGCGTGTACGTGTGTGTCTGTGTGTGTCTGTGTGTGTGCGTGTGCGTGTACGTGTGTGTCTGTGTGTGTCTGTGTGTGTACGTGTGCGTGTACGTGCGTGTGTGTGTACGTGTCTGCGTGTACGTGTGTATACGTGTGTGTACGTGTGTGTGTGTCTGTGTGTGTACGTGTGTGTGTGTGCGTGTACGTGTGTGTGCGTGTACGTGTGTCTGTGCGTGTACGTGTGTACGTGTGTCTGTGTGTGTGCGTACGTGTACGTGTGTGTGTCTGTCTGTGTGTGCACGTGTGTGTGTGCACGTGTACGTGTGTACGTGTACGTGTGTGCGTGTGTGCACGTGTGTGTGCGTGTACGTGTGTGTGCACGTGTGTGTGTGTGTCTGTGCGTGTACGTGTGTCTGCGTGTGTGTGCGTGTCTGTGTGTGTGCGTGTACGTGTGGCTGTGTGTGTGTGTGCGTGTACGTGTGTGTGCACGTGTGTGTGTGTCTGTGCGTGTACGTGTGTCTGCGTGTGTGTGTGTATGTGTGCGTGTGTCTGCGTGTGTGTGTGTATGTGTGCGTGTACGTGCGTCTGCGTGTGTGTGCGTGTGTGCGTGTGTGTACGTGTGTGCTGAGAGTTTCTAGAGCATAAACTTGACAGCAAATCATACAAAAAGGGCAGTTGGTGATGCTGATGAAGTAGTAACATGATGGTGGTGATGGTGGTGATGAATGTGGTGATGGTGGTGATGATGGTGGTAGTGGTGGTGATGATGGTGGTGGTGATGATGGTGGTGGTGATGGTGGTGAAGGTGGTGATGAAGGTGATGGTGGTGAAGGTGGTGATGGTGGTGATGGTGGTGATGGTGGTGATGATGGTGAAGGTGTTGGTGGTGGTGAAGGTGGTGGTGGCGGTGATGGTGGTGGTGGTGGTGGTGGCGGTGATGGTGGTGGTGATGGTGGTGAAGGTGGTGGTGGTGGTGATGGTGGTGAAGGTGGTGATGAAGGTGATGGTGATGGTGGTGGTGATGGTGGTGATGGTGGTGATGATGGTGAAGGTGTTGGTGGTGGTGAAGGTGGTGGTGGCGGTGATGGTGGTGGTGAAGGTGGTGGTGATGGTGGTGAAGGTGGTGGTGATGGTGGTGGTGGCGAAGGAGGTGGTGGTGGCGGTGGGGGTAGGGAGAGTGGGTGGAGGAGTAGGAGGAGGAGGAGGGGGGGGCTGGGGGTGGTGGTGGTGGAGACATACCGAAGAGGACAAAGAGGCTTTGTGGCGTGACCATCTTTAGAAGGGAGAGAGGAGACGCAGCAGCAGCAGCAGCAGCAGGAGGATCAGGAGGAGGATCATAACCATCCCCCCCCCCAGGGTTACACAGCACAGGGGGGAGACACGGGGGGAGAGGGGGAGATGGGGGGGAGAGGAGGGGGGAGATGGGGGAGATGGGGAGGGAGGGATGGGGAGAGAGAGAGATGGGGGAGATGGGAGGAGACACGGGGGGAGAGGGGGAGATGGGGGGGAGAGGAGGGGGGAGATGGGGGAGATGGGGGGAGGGATGGGGAGAGAGAGATGAGAGAGAAGGGGAGGGAGAGAGATGGGGAGGGAGGGAGATGGGGGAGATGGGGAGATGGGGAGATGGGGAGGGAGATGGGGAGAGAGGGAGGGAGGGAGGGAGGGATGGGAATTGTAAAAATCAGCAAGGAACAGTTGAGAAGATAAATTATAATGTAAATATGTAAATAATAAATATTAAACACAAATCTGAATAAAGTAGTCAAAGCGAAGTGAAACAAAAACGTGAGGGGTTAGCGGTGGATGTTGAGAAGCAATCACTCACTCTCCACACACACGGCACACACAGTACACAGTACACACACAGCACACACAGTACACACAGTACACAGTACACACAGTACAGCACACAGTACACACAGTACACACAGTACAAACACAGCAGTAACACAGCGCACCCTGTCACACAGCAGTAACACAGCAGTAACACACAGCACACAGCAGTTACACACAGTTACACAGCACACAGCGCACCCTGTTACAACACAGCAGTAACACACAGCAGTAACACAGCACACAGCGCACCCTGTAACACAGCAGTAACGCACAGCAGTAACACAGAGCGGTAACACAGAGCGGTAACACACAGCGCACCCTGTTACAACACACAGCAGTAACACACAGCAGTAACACACAGCAGTAACACAGCACACCCTGTTACAACACAGCAGTAACACAGCACACAGCGCACCCTGTTACACAGCAGTAACACACACAGTAACGCACAGCGGTAACACAGAGCGGTAACACAGAGCGGTAACACAGAGCGGTAACACACAGCGCACCCTGTTACAACACACAGCAGTTACACAGCAGTAACACAGCACACCCTGTTACAACACACAGCACACCCTGTTACAACACAGCAGTGACATGCAACACAGCAGGCTATACAGCTGTAACACACAGCATGCCGTGCAAAACACACTGTGTGTGTGTGCACAATGTGCGTGTGTGAGAGTGGCGAGTGAGTGGTGAGTGGGTGAGTGAGTAAATGGTGAGAATGAGTGGTAAGTGAGTGGTGAGTGAGTGGCTGAGTGAGTGTGAGAATGGGTGGTGAGTGAGTGGTGAGTGAGTGGTGAGTGAGTGAGTGGTGAGTGAGTGGTGAGTGAGTGAGTGGTGAGTGAGTGGGTGAGTGGTGAGTGAGTGGTGAGTGAGTGGTGAGTGAGTGAGTGGTGAGTGGGTGGTGAGTGGGTGGTGAGTGAGTGAGTGGCGAGTGAGTGAGTGGTGAGTGGGTGGTGAGTGAGTGGTGAGGTGAGTGAGTGGCGAGTGAGTGAGTGGTGAGTGAGTGGTGATGAGTGAGGTGGTGAGTGAGTGGTTGAGTGGTGAGTGAGTGAGTGGTGAGTGAGTGGTGAGTGAGTGGTGAGTGAGTGGTGAGTGAGTGAGTGGTGAGTGAGTGAGTGGTGAGTGAGTGGTGAGTGAGTGGTGAGTGAGCGAGTGGTGAGTGAGTGAGTGGTGAGTGAGTGGTGAGTGAGTGGTGAGTGGTGAGTGGTGAGTGAGTGAGTGGTGAGTGAGTGAGTGGTGAGTGAGTGAGTGGTGAGTGAGTGAGTGAGTGAGTGGTGAGTGAGTGGTGAGTGAGGAGGAGTGGTGAGTGAGTGGTGAGTGAGTGGTGAGCGAGTGGTGAGTGAGTGGTGAGTGAGTGGTGAGTGAGTGAGTGGTGAGTGAGTGGTGAGCGAGTGGTGAGTGAGTGGTGAGTGAGTGGTGAGTGAGTGAGTGGTGAGTGAGTGAGGGTGAGTGAGTGGTGAGTGAGTGAGTGGTGAGTGAGTGAGTGGTGAGTGAGTGAGTGGTGAGTGAGTGGTGAGTGAGTGAGTGGTGAGTGAGTGGTGAGTGGTGAGTGAGTGGTGAGTGAGTGAGTTGAGTGAGTGTAGTGGTGAGTGAGTGAGTGAGTTGAGCGAGTGGTGATGAGTGAGTGGTGAGCTGAGTGGTTAGTGAGTGGTGAGTGAGTGGTGAGTGAGTGTGAGTGAGTGAGTGGTGAGTGGAGTGGTGTGAGTGAGTGTGAGTGAGTGAGTGAGTGGTGAGGGAGTGTGTGAGTGGTGAGTGAGTGGTGAGTGAGTGAGGGGTGAGTGAGTGAGTGGTGAGTGAGTGAGTGGGGAGTGAGTGAGTGGTGAGTGAGTGGTGAGTGAGTGGTGAGTGAGTGAGTGGTGAGGAGTGAGTGGTGAGCGAGTGGTGAGTGAGTGGTGAGTGAGTGGTGAGTGAGTGGTGAGTGAGTGGTGAGTGAGTGGTGAGTGAGTGGTGAGTGAGTGGTGAGTGAGTGAGTGGTGAGTGAGTGGTGAGTGAGTGAGTGGTGAGTGAGTGGGTGAGTGAGTGAGTGGTGAGTGAGTGGTGAGTGAGTGAGTGAGTGGGTGGGTTGAGTGTGAGAATGGGTGGTGGTGAGTGGTGTGAGTGAGTGGAGTGTGAGTGAGTGGTGAGTGGTGGTGAGTGAGTGAGTGGTGAGTGAGTGGGGTGAGTGGTGAGTGAGTGGTGAGGAGTGGTGAGTGAGTGAGTGGTGAGTGGGTGGTGAGTGAGTGGTGAGTGAGTGAGTGGCGAGTGAGTGAGTGGTGAGTGGGTGGTGAGTGAGTGGTGAGTGAGTGAGTGGTGAGTGAGTGGCGAGTGAGTGAGTGGGGTGAGTGGTGGTGAGTGAGTGAGTGGTGAGTGAGTGGTGAGTGTGGTGATGGGAGTGATGGTGAGTGAGTGGTGGTGAGTGGGTGAGGGTGAGTGAGTGAGTGGTGAGTGAGCGAGTGGTGAGTGAGTGGTGAGTGAGGGTGAGTGAGCGAGTGGTGAGTGAGTGGTGAGTGAGTGGTGAGTGAGTGGTGAGTGGTGAGTGAGTGGTGATGAGTGGTGAGTGAGTGAGTGGTGAGTGAGTGAGTGGTGAGTGAGTGGTGAGTGAGTGGTGAGTGAGTGAGTGAGTGGTGAGTGAGTGGTGAGCGAGTGGTGAGTGAGTGGTGAGTGAGTGAGTGGTGAGTGAGTGGTGAGTGAGTGGTGAGTGAGTGGTGAGTGAGTGAGTGGTGAGTGAGTGAGTGGTGGTGAGTGGTGAGTGGTGAGTGGTGAGGAGTGGTGAGTGAGTGGTGAGTGAGTGAGTGGTGAGTGAGTGGTGAGTGAGTGGTGAGTGAGTGGTGAGTGAGGTGAGTGGTGAGCGAGTGGTGAGCGAGTGGTGAGTGAGTGGTGAGTGAGTGGTGAGTGAGTGGTGAGTGAGTGAGTGGTGAGTGAGTGAGTGGTGAGTGAGTGGTGAGTGAGTGAGTGGTGAGTGAGTGGTGAGTGAGTGGTGAGTGGTGAGTGAGTGGTGGTGAGTGGTGAGTGAGTGGTGAGTGAGTGGTGAGTGAGTGAGTGGTGAGTGAGTGAGTGGTGAGTGAGTGAGTGGTGAGTGAGTGGTGAGTGAGTGGTGAGTGTGAGTGAGTGGTGAGCGAGTGGTGAGTGAGTGGTGAGTGAGTGGTGAGTGAGTGGTGAGTGGTGAGTGAGTGAGTGGTGAGTGAGTGAGTGGTGAGTGAGTGGTGAGTGAGGGTGAGTGAGTGGTGAGTGAGTGGTGAGTGAGTGGTGGTGAGTGGTGAGTGAGTGGTGAGTGAGTGAGTGGTGAGTGAGTGAGTGGTGAGTGAGTGAGTGGTGAGTGAGTGAGTGGTGAGTGAGTGGTGAGTGAGTGGTGAGTGAGTGAGTGGGAGTGAGCGAGTGGTGAGCGAGTGGTGAGCGAGTGGTGAGTGAGTGGTGAGTGAGTGAGTGGTGAGTGAGTGGTGAGTGGTGAGTGAGTGAGTGAGTGGTGAGTGAGTGGTGAGTGAGTGGTGAGTGGTGAGTGAGTGAGTGAGTGGTGAGTGAGTGGTGAGTGAGTGAGTGGTGAGTGAGTGGTGAGTGAGTGGTGAGTGAGTGAGTGAGTGGTGAGTGAGTGGTGAGTGAGTGGTGAGTGAGTGAGTGGGAGTGGTGAGTGAGTGGTGAGTGAGTGGTGAGTGGGGAGTGAGTGAGGAGAGTGGTGGGAGTGAGTGTGAGTGGTGAGTGAGTGAGTGAGTGGTGAGTGAGTGAGTGGTGAGTGAGTGGTGAGTGAGTGAGTGGTGAGTGAGTGGTGAGTGAGTGGTGAGTGAGTGAGTGGTGAGTGAGTGGTGAGTGTGGTGAGTGAGTGAGTGAGTGGTGAGTGAGTGGTGAGTGAGTGAGTGGTGAGTGAGTGGTGAGTGAGTGGTGAGTGAGTGAGTGGTGAGTGAGTGGTGAGTGGTGAGTGAGTGAGTGGTGAGTGGTGAGTGAGTGGTGAGTGAGTGGTGAGTGAGGGAGTGAGTGAGGGAGTGAGTGGTGAGTGAGTGAGTGGTGAGTGAGTGGTGAGTGAGTGAGTGAGAGTGGTGAGTGAGTGAGTGTGAGTGAGTGGTGAGTGAGTGGTGAGTGAGTGGTGAGTGAGTGGTGGGTGAGTGAGTGAGTGGTGGGTGAGTGAGTGAGTGAGTGGTGAGTGAGTGAGTGGTGAGTGAGTGGTGGTACAGGAGCTATACACGGACCAGTCCTGGAGATAGACTCACACTCAGACTCACACAGACTCGCGCACACACTCACACTCACACACACAGACACACACACACACTCACACACACAGACACACACACACACTCAGACTCACACAGACTCGCGCACACACGCACACACTCAGACTCACACACACACACACTCACACTCAGACTCACACAGACACACACTCACACTCAGACTCACACAGACTCGCGCACACACTCACACTCAGACTCACACTCAGACTCACACAGACACACAGACTCGCGCACACACACACTCACACACACAGACACACACACACTCAGACTCACACAGACTCACACAGACTCGTGCACACACACACACTCAGACTCACACACACAGACACACACACACACACTCAGACTCACACAGACACACACACACACTCACACTCAGACTCACACTCAGACTCACACAGACACACACACTCACACTCAGACTCACACAGACTCGCGCACACACTCACACTCAGACTCACACTCAGACTCACACAGACACACAGACTCGCGCACACACACACACACAGACACACACACACTCACACAGACTCACACTCAGACTCACACAGACACACACACAGACTCGCGCACACACGCACACTCAGACTCACACAGACACACAGACACACACACACGTACACAGACACACACACGTACAGACTCGCGCGCACACACACACACAGACTCACACTCAGACTCACACACGTACACAGACACACACAGGTACACAGACACACGTACACAGACACACGTACACACACACAGACACACGTACACACACATACACACACAGACACACACACACAGACTCACACACGTACACAGACACACACAGACACACGTACACACGCACACACAGAATCACACACGTACACACAGACACACACGTACACACAGACGCAGGCTCCCAGGGCGTGAGCTGGGAGGAGGAGGAGGAGGAATTGGGGAGAGGAAAATTAAAAAACCGTGAGAGGGGTTAGTGGATGTGGCACAGCCACTGGAGAAGATCAACAACAACAACCACAACTACAACAACCACCACAACAACAACACCAACACCTACAACCATAACACCAACACCTACAACCATAACACCAACACCTACAACCATAACACCAACACCTACAACCATAACACCAACAACTACAACCATAACACCAACACCTACAACCATAACACCAACACCTACAACCATAACACCAACAACACCAACCACTACAACAACCACTACAACAACCAGAGCAACAACAAAAACCACAGCAACAACAAAGACCACAACAACCATCACAGCAGCAACAACAACAACCACAGCAACAACCACAGCAACAACAAAAACCACATCAACAACAATAACAGCAACAACAAAAACCACAGCAACAACAAAAACACAGCAACAACAATAACAGCAACAACAAAAACCACAGCAACAACAACAACCACAGCAACAACCACAGCAACAACAAAAACCACATCAACAACAAAAACCACATCAACAACAATAACAGCAACAACAAAAACCACAGCAACAACAAAAAACACAGCAACAACAATAACAGCAACAACAAAAACCACAGCAACAACAACAACCACAGCAACAACCACAGAAACCAACAACCACAACAACCACAGCAACAACAACCACAACAACCACAACAACCACAACAACCACAGCAGCAACAACCACAACCACCACAAGGTGAGCGCATTGCCAGCGGAGACAGACAGACAGCACAGAGAGCCACAGTGGGTGGCATCTCTAATGGTGTAGTGTGTAGTGTGTAGTGTAGTGTGTAGTGTAGTGTAGTGTGTAGTGTATTGTGTAGTGTGTAGTGTGTAGTGTAGTGTGTGTATCTGTGAGTGTGTGTGTCACAGTGTGTGAGTGTGTCACAGTGTGTGTATCTGTGTGTATCACAGTGTGTGAGTGTGTCACAGTGTGTGTATCTGTGTGTGTCACAGTGTGTGTGTGTGAGTGTGTGAGTGTGTCAGTGTGTCACAGTGTGTGTCACAGTGTGTCACAGTGTGTGTGTCACAGTGTGTCACTGTGTGTGTCACAGTGAGTGAGTGTGAGTGTGTCACAGTGTGTCACACTGTGTGAGTGTGTCACAGTGTGTGTGTCACAGTGTGTGAGTGTCACAGTGTGAGTGTGAGTGAGTGTGTGTGTGTGTCACAGTGTGTGTGTGTGTGAGTGTGTGTGTGAGTGTGTGTCACAGTGTGTCACACTGTGTGTGTGTGTCACTGTGTGTGT
>NW_026891660.1:12500-16234 GCF_015708825.2 Lethenteron reissneri
GTTTCTTCATTAGGGCGATTGGGCGACGCACCACAGAGTCACGCTAGCCGTCACTGTGCAGCCTCTGGATATAGTCCAATCAGCGTCATGTCACGTTCTGTGGAGTACCGCCTCTTTTTGGGCGATTTCACTCCGGCTGAGAATCGCCCCGAGTGGCCCCATAGACTTACATTCAAAGATGTTTTTTTTCGAACGGGGGCGCTCCAATTGCATTCTCTATGGCTTCCGGGAGGGCTCGCACTAACGTGCTGACGTCATCATACGTGCTTACGTCATCATACGTAAGCACGTTTCAGTCAACAATATTATTTGTCGCCACCTAGTGGAATCTTTAATAAAAGAAACTGAGTGGATTGTATTAATAGTGAGTATAGAAACAAACAAGATGTATTCTAAGAGTCACTTTATTTTTCATTCATATTAAAGAAGTGAGGTTGCCGTTACATGCTTAAGCTGTTAATGTATCCATTGCATGGGTGGACCTTATCCTTATCAATCATCCACACATTTGCCCCCCCCTGAGAGATTTTGCAGGAGACGCCACTGGTGTAGTATATAGTGTATAATGTAGTGTATAGTAGTATATGGTGTATAATGTAGTGTATAGTAGTATATGGTGTATAATGTAGTGTATAGTAGTATATAGTGTATAATGTAGTGTATAGTAGTATATGGTGTATAATGTAGTGTATAGTATATAGTGTATAATGTAGTGTATAGTATATAGTGTATAATGTAGTGTATAGTAGTATATAGTGTATAATGTAGTGTATAGTATATAGTGTATAATGTAGTGTATAGTAGTATATAGTGTATAATGTAGTGTATAGTAGTATATAGTGTATAATGTAGTGTATAGTATATAGTGTATAATGTAGTGTATAGTATAGTATATAGTGTAGTATATAGTATAGTGTAGTGTATAGTGTAGTATATAGTGTGTAGTATATAGTATAATGTGTAGTATTCTCACGGTAATGCTGCAGCTCTCTGTAGTGCTGTGTAATGTAGTATATAGTGTAGTATATAGTGTAGTGTATAGTGTAGTGTATAGTGTAGTGTAGTGTATAGTGTAGTATATAGTATATAATGTAGTGTATAGTGTATAGTATTCTCACGGTAATGCTGCAGCTCCCTGTAGTGCTGTGTAACGTAGTGTATAGTGTATAGTAGTGTAGTATATAGTGTAGTATATAGTATAATGTATAGTATTCTCACGGTAATGCTGCAGCTCTCTGTAGTGCTGTGTAACATAGTGTATAGTAGTGTAGTATATAGTATATAGTGTAGTATATAGTATATATTATTCTCACGGTAATGCTGCAGCTCTCTGTAGTGCTGTGTAACATAGTGTATAGTGTATAGTAGTGTAGTATATAGTATATAGTGTAGTATATAGTATATATTATTCTCACGGTAATGCTGCAGCTCTCTGTAGTGCTGTGCGGGCGTCTGAGGGAACCCGATGGCGGCTGGGAACCCGGCTCCGTACGGAGACTGGATGATGCCCGGGGCTCCTAGAGGCAAAGACAAAGGTCCCCGCACAGCCTCCGTCAGCAAGGGCAGAGTCACTGTGGTCACGTGCTGAAGGGGGGGTGGGGGGGTGGTGGGGAGGGGGGCAGCCCCCTGCCACGGCCGTCTTTGTCTCCCCGTGGCGACGGGGACTCCAACGCAAACGCACCGTCCACTCAGCTGCTGAGATTCAGCTGCAGCTACTGCTGCTGCTACTAACGCTACTAACACTGTTACTGCTGCTGCTGCTACTAACGCTACCAATGCTACTGCTGCTACTACGACTACTCTCCTACTACTACCACCAATGCTGCTGCTACTACGACTACTCTCCTACTACTACCACCAATGCTGCTGCTACTACGACTACTGCCAGATGCCTGTGGTGGGAAGGGGTCCCCCCCCCCCCGGTGGTGAGGGGGGGTGATGGCGGTGGTGATGATGGCGGTGATGGTGATGATGATGGTGGCAGTGATGATGATGATGATGGCAATGATGCTGGCGATGATGATGATGCTGGCGATGGTGATGGTGATGGCGGTGATGACGGTGGTGATGATGATGGCGGTGATTTTTAAGGCGATGATGATGATGGCGATGATGATGATGATGGCGATGATGATGATGATGGCGATGATGATGCTGGCGGTGACGATGATGGTGATGACGACGATGATGACGAGGGTGATGATGGTAACGATGTTGACGATGACGGTGATGATGACGATGATGGTAACGACGATGACGACGACGTCAGTGTCCCCTCACCGAAGGCGGCCACCATGGCGTTGTCGTACGGGTTGCCCCCCCCGCCCCCTCCCCCCCCTGAGGGTCCGTCCCCGCTGGGCAGGTCGGGCCTCGTGTAGTCGCGGCTCTTGTCGTTGTTGTACTTCACGTTCAGAGACGTCAACTTGGAGAAGTCCACGCGCAGCGTGCAGCACGCATTGTAGATGTTCTGTCCGTCTAGAGCCTAGAAAGAGACACAAACACACAGTGAGAGAGATAGAAAGACACGGTGAGAGAGACACGGTGAGACACGGTGAGAGACACGGGGAGAGACACGGAGAGAGAGACACGGGGAGAGAGACAGAGACACGGGGAGAGACACGGGGAGAGAGACACAGGGAGAGAGACACGGTGAGACACGGTGAGACACGGAGAGAGAGAGAGACACGGGGAGAGAGACACGGTGAGACACGGTGAGACACGGAGAGAGAGAGACACGGGGAGAGAGACAGAGACACGGTGAGAGACACGGAGAGAAAGACACACGGGGAGAGAGACACGGGGAGAAAGAGAGAGACACGGGGAGAGAGTGTGGGTGGAATGTGTGAGTGAGTGACTAAGAGTGAGTGTGTGAGTGAGTGTGTGACCGAGTGACTGAGTGTGTGAGTGTGTGAGTGTGTGGGTGAGTGAGTGTGTGAGTGTGTGAGTGTGTGGGTGAGTGAGTGAGTGTGTGAGTGGGTGAGTGTGTGAGTGAGTATGTGTGAGTGAGTGTGTGACTGAATGAGTGAGTGGGTGAGCATGTGAGTGAGTGTGTGAGTGAGTGTGTGAGTGAGTGAGTGTGTGACTGAATGACTGTGCGAGTGTGAGTTAGTGAGCGCGAGTGAGTGAGGGTGTGAGTGAGTGAGCGTGTGAGTGAGTGTGTGAGTGAGTGAGCGTGTGAGTGTGTGAGTGTGTGAGTGAGTGAGTGAGCGTGTGAGTGAGCGAGTGAGTGAGCGAGTGAGTGAGCGTGTGAGTGAGTGAGCGTGTGAGTGAGCGAGTGAGTGAGCGAGTGAGTGAGCGTGGTGAGTGAGCGTGTGAGTGAGCGAGTGAGTGAGCGTGTGAGTGAGCGTGTGAGTGAGCGTGTGAGTGTGTGAGTGAGTGAGCGTGTGAGTGAGCGAGTGAGTGAGCGAGTGAGTGGGCGTGTGAGTGTGTGAGCGTGTGAGTGAGCGAGTGAGTGAGCGAGTGAGTGGGCGAGTGAGTGAGCGAGTGAGTGGGCGAGTGAGTGAGCGAGTGAGTGGGCGAGTGAGTGGGCGTGTGAGTGAGTATGTGAGTGAGTGTGTGAGTGTGTGGGTGAGTGAGTGTGTGAGTGAGTGTGTGAGTGACTTGAGTGAGTGAGTGTGTGAGTGACTTGAGTGAGTGAGTGTGTGAGTGAGTGTGTGAGTGAGTGTGCGTGTGTACGTGTGTACGTGTGAGTGTGTGAGCGTGTGAGTGAGCGAGTGAGTGGGCGTGTGAGTGTG
>NW_026891661.1:0-7500 GCF_015708825.2 Lethenteron reissneri
CTTGGGAGATCATCTCTGCCCGGTGCCTTTCCTGGTCTCAGGCTCTGGATCGCCTTCAGTACTTCCTCAACAGATGGCACCTCAGCCAGCCACTCACAGGGGGTGACTTCCTCCTCCAATATTTGAGGCACCGCAGCCTCAGCAGGGTTATCCCCACTTTGTGCCACGATGTTTTCCTGGCTGAGGGATTTCCTCTCCCCCAGGACCTCACAGAAATGCTCATCAAATCTGCAAACCTGTTCCTGGGGGTCAAGAGATTGGATCACCGTTTTTTCCCCTAATGATGGTAATAGGTGTGGCGCTGCAGGTTACTTTTTTGATGGATTTAAAGAGAGATTTGTGATTGCGAGCTACTGAGGCAGACTCCATCTCTTCAGCAACCCGCGACCACCACCCATCCTTGCAGCGCCTCACGGCTCTCCGAACCTCCGAGCGAAGGCTGCGGTAAACCTCCTCATTCTCCGACGTGGGATGCTGTAGCCGATGAGAGTGGGCCTGTCGCTTTTTTTCAGCCAGCCTGAACACCTCCTCTGTAAGCCAGGGTCTCTGGGGAGGTCTGGACCCAAGGCAGCCATTGCAGCTGCATGAGTCACAGTCCTAAACCTCGCCCATTTACCCTCGACATCAGGAGGAGTGGGGGACGATGCAAACCCCAGCTGCAAGCGATGATGAAATTCTCACTTGCAACTTTCATCAGCTAGCTGAGACCAGGCCACCAGAGTGGAAGAAAGGCAGGCGCATCTTACAGATGACTAGTCGATGGTCAGAGGGCAGATCAGCTCCACGGTAGGTCCTGGTGTCAAGGACATGGGCTCGCATCCGCTGGTCCGTCACTACATAGTCCAGCAGATGTTCTTGCTTGGACCCGGCATGTATCCATGATGTTGTGTGGATGCGCCGATGCCGGAAGAGCGTGTTGGTAATTACAAGCCCATGGGCTGCACAAAAGTCTAGCAGCCTCCTACCGTTGTTATTGAGCAGATCTGGCCCATGCCTTCAAATAATCATTCCAGACCAGGTGCCAGGATCACGACCAATTTGGGCATTGAAGTCACCCAACAAGATGACTCTGTCCCGAGGGGCCACTTTATCCAGCACCTGTGACAGGAGGTCATAGAAGGCATCTGACTCATCGGCCTTGCCTGCATCCCTCCACGGATGTTCATCTTCGGTGGGGGCATAAGTAACCACGACCACCACTCCTCGCCTCCGTTTGATGGGAAGGCGAGCCCAAAGTAGCCTGGGGCTTACAGCTTCCCACACCACACCGCCACGCTCCCACGCCCCCTTCATTATTTAGTTCAGAAGAAGAGCCACTCCCTGTTGTTTGGCAGTCTCCTGCCCCGAGTAGAGGACTGTCCACCCCTCATGGTGGCAGGAGCCAGAGCCGGTCCACCGGACCTCCTGAATGCCGCAGAGATCCAGGCGGTACCGGTCCAGCTCCCGACAGAGGAGTGGCAGCCTCTCCTCCGCAGTGAGCGTTCGAACATTCCACGTGGCCATCCGCAGAGGCTTTTGCTGCTTGTGGAGTAACCCCGAGGGTGAAGATTCAATCTCCTGGCTCCGCCAAATGGGGTTTGGCCAGGAGACGTCACAGACGCATGTCCCCCCGGGGCCTCCGGCACAAGCTTAATACGTTTTGTACACCGTAGTTTAGTGGTAAGTTAATTGAAGGTGGAGGGGTTACCAGCCCCTCGCATCCGTCCAGAGCCCCCAATTTGGCCGCTGTGGTGGTCACTGCAAACGCCATGAGGGGAAATCCGAATAGAATTGCTCACAGACACCACAGCGTCACACACAGGCACAGAAAAAACTCGCTAAGCAATGGAATGTAATCGTTGGAGATCCGATGAAGATTCGTATCTCCGCGTGACTCTCTGTGTATACTTACCGAGAGTGTTCAAAGTCGCTTCCCACAACGCAGCCGGGAGGTAGTCACTGATCCAGCAGGGGAATGATCAGCTGCTGATTGATTGTGACTCACATCCTGACTGTGTCGAAGTATAGCAAATGAGTGGGTGGGTGAGTGAGTGAGTGAGTGGGTGGGTGAGTGTGTGGGTGAGTGGGTGGGTGGGTGGGTGAGTGGGTGAGTGGTTGGGTGAGTGGTTGCGTGGGTGAGTGGTTGGGTGAGTGAGTGGGTGAGTGGGTGGGTGAGTGGTTGGGTGAGTGAGTGGGTGAGTGGGTGAGTGAGTGGTTGGGTGAGTGGGTGAGTGGTTGAGTGAGTGAGTGGGTGGGTGAGTGGATGGGTGAGCGGTTGGTTGAGCGGTTGGGTGAGTGGGTGGGTGGGTGAGCAGATGGGTGAGTGGGTGAGTGAGTGGGTGAGTGGTTGGGTGGGTGGGTGAGTGAGTGAGTGGATGAGTGAGTGGGTGAGTGGTTGGGTGAGTGAGTGGTTGGGTGAGTGGTTGGGTGAGTGGGTGAGTGAGTGGTTGGGTGAGTGTGTGGATGAGTGAGTGAGTAGGTGGGTGGGTGGGTGAAAGGATGAGTTGGCGAGTGAGTGGGCGAGTTCGTGGGCGAGTGAGCGGGTGAATGAGTGGGTGAAAGAATGAATGAGCGGATGAATGATTAAGTGAGCGACTGGATGAGAGAGAATGAGTAAATGTCCTCGTGGCCAGTACCTATTCTTTGCCAAATCATCATATCATAATTATTCTTGCACTTCGAGTAACAGAGGGAGGGAATGAGTTGGCGAATGAATGAATGAATGATTAAGCGGGAACAAGTTATTCAAGCCAGAAGGATGAGCGAGATCGAATTCATTGACGGGTGAATGAATTGATTGAATGCACAATTTGACTCAATGTTACTCAATGCAAATACGATATGTTCAGTCGGATCGATGGGTGGGGTGAAATGTGGAAGTCGATCCCACCGATCCAGTAGCAGCGACGGTGGAGGAACAGGGCAGTTGCAGGGCTGAGCCTTTAACCCAGCAGGTGTCGATTATTTATTTATTTACAACTCACTCATTCACTCACTCACACTCACCCACCTACCCACTCACCCACTCACCAACCTACCCACCCACTCACCAACCACTCACTCACTCACCCACTCACCCACTCACTCATCCACCCACTCACCCACCCACCCACTCCCACTCACCCACCTACGCAATCACCCACTCACCAACCCACCCACCCACACACTCACCCACCGACCCGCTCACCCACTCATTCACTCACTCCCACTCACCCACCTATCAACCCACCCACCCACTCACCAACCCACCCACACACTCTCACCACCCACCCACTAACCCACCCACCCACTCACTCAGCCACCCACCCACCTACTCTCCCAACCACTCACTCACCTACCCACCCACCCACTCACCTACTCACTCACTCACTCACCGACTCACTCACTAACTCACCCATCTACTCACCCACTCACTCACCCACCCACTCACCCACTCACTCACCCACTCACTCACCCATCTACTCACCCACTCACTCACCCACTCACTTACCCACCCACCCACTCAACCAATCACTCACCCTCACCCACTCACCCACCTTCCCACTCACTCACTCACCCACACACCCACCTACTCACCCACCCACTCACTCTCACTCACCGACCCATTCACCCACTCACCCACCCACTCACCCACACACCCACCCACTCACCCACCCACTCACCCACCCACCCACTCACCCACCCACCCACTCACTCACCCACCCACCCACTCACCCACCCACCCACTCACCCACTCACCCACTCACCCACCCACCCACTCACTCACCCACCCACCCACTCACCCACTCACCCACCCACCCACTCACTCACCCACCCACCCACTCACTAACTCACCCACCCACCCACCCTCTCACCCACTCACCAACTCACCCACCCATCTACTCACCCACCCACCCACTCACCCACCCACCCACTCACCCACCCACCCACACCACCTTATTAAACGACACAAGTTTGTGGCTGTAAGTATTCTCGACGATTAGAATAATTACGATGTTATTGTCAAGACGTCGTTTCATTCTTGTTAAAGTAGTTTGACGTGTTGATTTCGCCAGTTTGTTTTGTGTCTCATTTCTCCGTAAGTTGATGATATCATTCTCCCGGTGGTTGAAATTCCCATCGGATGGATTTTCATGAAATGCAAAATATGAATAATAAAATTATGAAATTAATAAAATTATTAAAATTATAACCTCGTCATCACTGATTCGCTTCTTGCCTCTGAGTAGACTCCAATGTTAAAGTGTCTACCCATAGACTCAAATGTTAAATTGTCTACCCATAGACTCCAATGTTAAAGTGTATACCCATAGACTCCAATGTTAAAGTGTCTACCCATAGACTTCAATGTTAAAGTGTCTACCCATAGACTCCAATGTTAAAGTGTCTACCCATAGACTTCAATGTTAAAGTGTTTACCCATAGACTCCAATGTTAAAGTGCCTACCCATAGACTCCAATGTTAAAGTGTCTACCCATAGACTCCAATGTTAAAGTGTCTACCCATAGACTTCAATGTTAAAGTGTCTACCCGTAGACTTCAATGTTAAAGTGTCTACCCATAGACTCCAATGTTAAAGTGTCTACCCATAGACTCCAATGTTAAAGTCTCTACCCATAGACTCCAATGTTAAAGTGTCTACCCATAGACTTCAATGTTAAAGTGTCTACCCATAGACTTCAATGTTAAAGTGTCTACCCATAGACTTCAATGTTAAAGTGTCTACCCATAGACTCCAATGTTAAAGTGTCTACCCATAGACTCCAATGTTAAAGTGTCTACCCATAGACTCCAATGTTAAAGTGTCTAGTCATGCACCTAGCCTGGCACAGCAGTACAACCCATGGCACCTGCAATGTCTGTCACGTGACCTCCTCATGCACCTAGCCTGGCACGGCAGTACAACCCATGGCACCTGCAATGTCTGTCACGTGACCTCCTCATGCACCTAGCCTGGCACGGCAGTACAACCCATGACACTTGCAGGGTCTGTCACGTGACCTCCTCATGCACCTAGCCTGGCACGGCAGTACAACCCATGGCACCTGCAGGGTCTGTCACGTGACCTCCTCATGCACCTAGCCTGGCACAGCAGTACAACCCATGACACCTGCAGGGTCTGTCACGTGACCTCCTCCTCATGCACCTAGCCTGGCACAGCAGTCAACCCATGGCACCTGCTGGGTCTGTCACGTGACCTCCTCCTCATGCACCTAGCCTGGCACAGCAGTCAACCCATGACACCTGCAGGGTCTGTCACGTGACCTCCTCCTCATGCACCTAGCCTGGCACAGCAGTACAACTCATGGGACCTGCTGGGTCTGTCACGTGACCTCCTCATGCACCTAGCCTGGCACAGCAGTACAACCCATGGCACCTGCTGGGTCTGTCACGTGACCTCCTCCTCATGCACCTAGCCTGGCACAGCAGTACAACCCATGGCACCTGCAGGGTCTGTCACGTGACCTCCTCATGCACCTAGCCTGGCACAGCAGTACAACCCATGGCACCTGCTGGGTCTGTCACGTGACCTCCTCATGCACCTAGCCTGGCACAGCAGTACAACCCATGGCACCTGCTGGGTCTGTCACGTGACCTCCTCCTCATGCACCTAGCCTGGCACAGCAGTACAACCCGTGGCACCTGCAGGGTCTGTCACGTGACCTCTTCATGCACCTAGCCTGGCACAGCGGTACAACCCATGGCACCTGCAGGGTCTGTCACGTGACCTCAATAACGTTAATAAATTATGCTAATTTCGCGTGACGTCAGCCAGCTTCGCCCCGCCCACTGCCCCTAAAATTAGCCAATGAGCGACGAGGCTTCGCCTCACACCACAGTAAGCTCCGCCCACTACCTCTTGGCCCCGCCCACCGCCATGTCGACCAATGGGAGGCTCTGGCCACGCCCCTCCCTCCCTCATAGGCCACGCCAACACCACGTCGACCAATGGGAGGCTCTGACCACGCCCCCTCCTCACAGGCCCCGCCCACCGCCAAGTTGACCAATGGGAGGACTCCAAACCCGCCCCCCTCCCTCACAGGCCCCGCCCACCGCCAAGTCGACCAATGGGAGGCTCTGGCCACGCCCCCTCCCTCACAGACCCCGCCCACCGCCAAGTCAACCAATGGGAGGCTCTGGCCACGCCCCCTCCTCACAGGCCCCGCCCCCCTCACACGTTGGCGCTGGAGGTCTCGCTCAGACGTTCCAGCAACGTCCAAGCGACGTTCGTCGCTCGCGTTACGCGATTCACAAATTACACTACTTCAGCTAGTTAGTACACTACTAGCTAGTTACACTACATTAGTTAGTTAGTACACTGGCTAGTTATACTAGTTAGTTATACTACTAGTTAGTTAGTACACTAGTACACTAGTTAGTACATTAGTTAGTTAGTACACTACATTAGTACACTAGCTAGTTACACTACATTAGTACACTAGCTAGTTACACTACATTAGTACACTAGTTAGTTAGACTGCTAGTTAGTTAGACTAGTTAGTGAGAATCATTCTGCTACAGCAACAAGGTGAGTGTGGTGAGGGTGGTGGTGAGTGTGGTGAGGGTGGTGAGTGTGGTGAGTGTGGTGAGGGTGGTGAGGGTGGTGAGTGTGGTGAGGGTGGTGGTGAGTGTAGTGAGTGAGTGTGGTGAGTGTGGTGAGGGTGGTGAGTGTGGTGAGGGTGGTGGTGAGTGTGGTGAGGGTGGTGAGTGTGGTGAGGGTGGTGAGTGTAGTGAGTGAGTGTGGTGAGGGTGGTGAGTGTGGTGAGTGTGGTGAGGGTGGTGAGTGTGGTGAGGGTGGTGGTGAGTGTAGTGAGTGAGTGTGGTGAGGGTGGTGAGTGTGGTGAGTGTGGTGAGGGTGGTGAGTGTGGTGAGGGTGGTGGTGAGTGTGGTGAGGGTGGTGAGTGTGGTGAGGGTGGTGAGTGTAGTGAGTGAGTGTGGTGAGGGTGGTGAGTGTGGTGAGTGTGGTGAGGGTGGTGAGTGTGGTGAGGGTGGTGGTGAGTGTGGTGAGGGTGGTGAGGGTGGTGAGTGTGGTGGTGGTGGTGAGGGTGGTGAGTGTGGTGGTGGTGGTGAGGGTGGTGAGGGTGGTGAGGGTGGTGAGTGTGGTGAGGGTGGTGGTGAGTGTGGTGAGGGTGGTGAGGGTGGTGAGTGTGGTGGTGGTGGTGAGGGTGGTGAGTGTGGTGGTGGTGGTGAGTGTGGTGAGGGTGGTGGGTGGTGAGGGTGGTGGGTGGTGAGTGGTGAGGGTGGTGGTGGGTGATGGTGGTGAGGGTGGTGAGTGTGGTGGGTGGTGGTGGTGAGTGTGGTGAGGGTGGTGAGTGTGGTGAGGGTGGTGAGTGTGGTGAGGGTGGTGAGTGTGGTGAGGGTGGTGGTGAGGGTGGTGAGGGTGGTGAGTGTGGTGAGGGTGGTGAGGGTGGTGAGTGTGGTGAGGGTGGTGGTGAGGGTGGTGAGTGTGGTGAGGGTGGTGGTGGTGAGTGTGGTGAGGGTGGTGGTGAGGGTGGTGAGTGTGGTGGTGGTGGTGAGGG